>NW_027142448.1:653282-749907 GCF_026170545.1 Melanerpes formicivorus | reverse complement strand
GTTCTGGCTGGGCTGTACACACTGCTGCCCATGTAAACTCTTCAGTGGGTTTCCAGGAGGGCCTGTCTCAGCATCTCAGCCCCTTTCCCCACCTTGTTCTGCATCATTGCCTGTGCTACCCAGACCTCTAAGAGTCACAGGGTCCCACTCTCCAATGCTAAGCCCTCTGACCCTGTCTTCTTTTGCAGGTGGCACTGGACTTCTCACACAAGGAGGAAGTCCCAGGATCAGAAGTCACTCTGAACCTCAAGGCTGCTCCAGGGTCCTTCTGCTCTGTTCAAGCTGTTGACAAGAGTGTCCTCCTGAAGAACAACAACACCCTAACAGCAGACACAGTGAGTGCAGCCTGCCATGCCCAACCTGCCTTCTGCCTCCATGCACCGGCAAGAGGAAGGCCACAGTCCATCTCAGAACATGGCTGCCCTGACATCCTCTCTCTTGGCCTCTTCTGAGTAGCTATGTGGTGATCATGGTTCTCATGCATCAGCCCTGAAGTGTAGACCTCTTCCTGGAGAGAGCTGGATGCTGCACAGTACTGTAGGGATAGGCAGAGAGAGCAGCTTCAAAGAGATGCTGGTGGTTTGGGCCTGGATGGAGAGTACTTGGCAGCTTTTCTCACCTGTCCACTTGTCTTGCTGCTCTTCCATCTTCCACCAACAGTGAGGCTAAGCTTTTGACATTTGCCCCACTGGGGTCCTCCTACCCCTCTGCCCCAAACATTGCTGAGTTATGCCCACATCACACAACAGGCTGAGCACCTGAGCTGCTCCAGCAGTAGCTAGGGCTTGTTGGGCTGGACAAAAGGAGGCTGAGGGGAGACCTTCTCAGTCTCCACAATTCCCTGAAAGGAGGTTAGAGTGGGTGTTGCTCTCCCTAGTAACAAGTGATAGGAGCAGAGGAAATGGCCTTAAGCTGCAACAGAGGAGGTTTAGGTTGGATATTAGAAGAGCCTTTTTCTCTGAAATGGTTCTGAAACACTGGAAGAGGCTTCCCAGGGAGATGGTTGAATCCTGACCCCTGGAGGTGTTGCACAGACACAGAGCTGTGGTGCTGAGGAGCATGGTTTAGCACCAGCCTTGGCAGAGTTAGGGAATGGTTGGATTTCATGACTTGGAAAGTATTTCCCAACCAAAGCAATTCTAGAAGTCTATGAGAGCAGCCAGCTCACACAGCAGCTGGTTAAAAGCATTCAGCCAGGTGCATTGTGAGGTTACAGCAGGCTTGAGGGAACTTGCCTGACAGCAGCTACATGTTCCAGAGGAATGAATTCAAAATTTAGACCAAAATGATGCAAAAATCAGTCTCTTTTGTTCCACAACGTGTAACAGAGATAATACACAGGGACATGCCCCATGGGAAGCTCTAAATAAAGTTATAGAAGCCAGGCAGTTACAAAGGAGCCTCAGCAAATCCAGGGGGATGTGCTGGTGAGCTGCTGTTCCATTTAGGAGGAGGCTCAGGGGAGACCTTCTTGCTCTCTACAACTACCTTAAGGGAGGTTGTAGCCAGAGGGGGATTGGTCTCTTCTCCCAGGCAAGCAGCACCAGAACAAGAGGACACAGTCTCAAGGTGTGTCAGGGGAGGTTTAGGCTGGAGGTGAGGAGAAAGTTCTTCCCAGCAAGAGAGATTGGCCATTGGGATGTGCTGCCCAGGGAGGTGGTGGAGGTGTTCAAAAAGGGAGTGGACGTGGCACTTGGTGCCATGGTTTAGTTGATCAGATGGTGTTGGGTGATAGGTTGGACTTGATGATCTTGAAGGTCTTTTCCAACCTGGTTAATTCTATTCTACTTTCACAAACTATAAGAGGGTTACAGTCCAAATACTTGACACCTGGACATGGTTGTTGGGCAGTTCCTTATGAAGATCTCTGATGCTCCATTCCAGCTCTCTGAAAAGGTCTTTGAAGACAGCTTCATAATTGGAGGAAGAGGGTTCCCTTATTACCTAGAAGACTTTGAGCCATACCCTTGTTTGCCCCAGCACCCCAGCCTCCACAAAAAGGCTCGAATGGAAGCACCATGGTACCAAAGTGCTGGTGATGTCTTTAATCTCTTTAAGGTGAGTGTCTACACTTCCACTTAACTTTGCCTGAGCCAGTAGTTCCCAGTATGTGATTGTGAATGCCTGCAAGTATTTACATACAGGGAACTTCATCTGCCCCAACTTTCATTGCTAGAAGTTGATACTAGGCTGAACATGAGCCAGCAGTGTGTCCAGGTGGTCAAGAAGGCCAATGGCATTGTGGCCTGGATCGGGAATAGCGTGGCCAGCAGGAGCAGGGAAGTCATTGTGCCCTGTGCTCTGCACTGGTTAGGCCACACCTTGAGTCCTGTGTCCAGTTCTGGGCCCCTCAGGTTAAGAAAGATGTAGAGATGCTGGAAGGTGTCCAGAGAAGGGCAACAAGGCTGGGGAGGGGTCTGGAGCACAGCCCTGTGAGGAGAGGCTGAGGGAGCTGGGGTTGCTTAGCCTGGAGAAGAGGAGGCTCAGGGGAGACCTCATTGCTCTCTACAACTCCCTGAAGGGAGGTTGTAGCCAGGTGGGGGTTGGTCTCTTCTCCCAGGCAACCAGCACCAGAACAAGAGGACACAGTCTCAAGCTGTGCCAGGGAAGGATTAGGCTGGATGTTAGGAAGAAATTCTTCACAGAGAGATTGGCCATTGGAATGTGCTGCCCAGGGAGGTGGTGGAGGAACCATCAATGAAGGTGTTTAGGAAGAGCCTGGATGAGGCACTTGGTGCCATGGTTGAGTTGATTAGATGGTGTTGGCTGATAGCTTGGACTGGATGATCTTGAAGGTCTTTTCCAACCTGGTCTATTCTATTCTATTCTATTCTATTCTATTCTATTCTATTCTATTCTATTCTATTCTATTCTATTCTATTCTATTCTATTCTATTCTATTTTATCCTGGAGTCACTTCTCGCTCAGAAGAATAGTGAAGAGGTGATTGGGAACAGTCAGCATGGCTTCACCAAGGGCAAATCCTGCCTGACCAACTTGGTTGCCTTCTATGAGCAGGTGACAACATCAATAGCTGAGGGGAGAGCAGCTGATGTCATTTACCTGGACCTGAGCAAGGCCTTCGACACTGTCCCACACCACATCCTGGTCTCCAGGCTGGTGACACATGGGTGTGATGGGTGACCACTAGATGGATAAGGAACTGGCTTGATGGCTGCACCCAAAGAGTGGCTGTCAATGGCTCCATGTCCCAGGGGAGGCCAGGGACAAGAAGAGTCCCTCAGGGATCAGTCCTGGGACCAGGCTTGTTCAACATCTTTGTGGGTGCCATGGACAGTGGCACTGAGTGCACCCTCAGCAGGTTTGCTGATGACACCAAGCTGTGTGGTGCAGCAGACAGCTGGAGGGAAGGGATCCATCCAGAGGGACCTGGACAGGCTGGAGAGGTGGGCACAAGCCAACCTCAGGAGGTTCAACAAGAGCAAGGGCAGGGTCCTGCATCTGGGTGGAGGCAATCCCAGGCACAAATGCAGGCTGGGCAGGGACTGGCTGGAAAGCAGCCCTGAGGAGAGAGACTTGGGGGTGCTGGGGGACAAAAAGCTCAACATGAGCTCTCAGTGTGCACTTGCAGCCCAGAAAGCCAATCAGATCCTGGGCTGCAGCAGGAGAAGTGTGGCCAGCAGGTCGAGGGAGGTGATTCTCCCCCTCTACTCAGCTCTGGGGAGACCCCACCTGGAGTACTGCCTCCAGTTCTGGAGCCCCTATTCCAAGAGGGATCTGGAGGTGCTGGAAGGTGTCCAGAGAAGGGCCAGGAGGATGAGCAGAGGGCTGGAGCACCTCTCCTGTGAGGACAGACTGAAGGAGTTGGGGCTGTTCAGTCTGGAGAAGAGAAGGCTCCCAGGTGACCTCATTGTGGCCTTCCAGGATCTGAAGGGGGCTACAGGAAGGCTGGGGAGGGACTGCTCAGGATCTCAGGGAGTGATAGGACTAGGGGGAATGGAATGAAGCTGGAGGTGGGGAGATTGAGGCTGGAGGTGAGGAGGAAGTTCTTCCCCATGAGAGTGGTGAAGCCCTGGAATGGGTTGTCCAGGGAGGTGGTTGAGGCCCTGTCCCTGGAGGTCTTTAAGGCCAGGCTGGCTGAGGCTGTGGCCAGGCTGATCTAGTGTGGGGTGTCCCTGCCCATGGCAGGGGGGTTGGAACTAGATGATCCTTGTGGTCCCTTCCAACCCTGAATGAAACAATGAAACTATAAACTATTCTATTCTATTCTATTCTATTCTATTCTATTCTATTCTATTCTATTCTATTCTATTCTATTCTATTCTATTCTATTCTATTCTACTCTACTCTACTCTACTCTACTCTACTCATTGTTTTTCCAGAGGCTGCGTATGAAAGTCTTCACCAACACCAGAATCAAGAAACCAGTGTCCTGTGTGGCAGAGGACATGGAGAAAAGGCTGTTGTTTGGCCGTACCACTATGCTTGGTAAGGGATAGATGCATCCACCTCCTTGACTGAAGGGTTGCTCCTCTCCCAGCTCTGGCCAGCCTGCAGCTGAGATAGCTGACTTCCCTCCTGCTGTGCTCCTTGTATGTGTTGTGTGACCAGAACAAAGCTTTTGTCCAGTTCAAAGGACCCCATTTACAAACCCCAGATGAAAGCTCCAACCTCTGTGCTTTGCTGGCTGCCCCTCTCTCCTGTGCCTTTCATGGAAACTGTAGAATGCTCTCAACCAGCACTCTCACAGGTTCCACCCTTGTTCTGTGTCACAAAGCAATGGTATTTGTGTGAGCTTACTATCATAGTACCACAGTATCAGTCAGGGTTGGAAGGGACCACAAGGATCAGCTAGTTCCAACCCCCCTGCCATGGCCAGGGACACCCCAACTACATCAGCCTGGCCACAGCCTCATCCAGCCTGGCCTTCAACACCTCCAGGGACAGGGCCCCAACCACCTCCCTGGACAACCCATTCCAGGGCTTCACCACTCTCATGGGGAAGAACTTCCTCCTCACCTCCAGCCTCAATCTCCTCACCTCCAGCTTCATTCCATTCCCCCTAGTCCTCTCACTCCCTGAGATCCTGAGCAGTCCCTCCCCAGCCTTCCTGGAGCCCCCTTCAGATACTGGAAGGCCACAATGAGGTCACCTGGGAGCCTTCTCTTCTGCAGACTGAACAGCCCCAACTCCTTCAGTCTGTCCTCACAGGAGAGGTGCTCCAGCCCTCTGCTCATCCTCCTGGCCCTGCTCTGGACACCTTCCAGCACCTCCACATCCCTCTTGCAATAGGGGCTCCAGAACTGGAGGCAGTACTCCAGGTGGGGTCTCCCCAGAGCTGAGCAGAGGGGGAGGATCACCTCCCTTGCCCTGCTGGCCACACTTCTCCTGCTGCAGCCCAGGCTCTGATTGGCTTTCTGGGCTGCAAGTGCACACTGAGAGCTCCTGGTGAGCTTCTCCTCCACCAGCACCCCCAAGTCTCTCTCCTCAGGGCTACTTTCCAGCCAGTCCCTGCCCAGCCTGCATTTGTGCCTGGGATTGCCTCCACCCAGCTGCAGGACCCTGCCCTTGGTCTTGTTGAACCTCCTGAGGTTGGCTTGTGCCCACCTCTCCAGCCTGTCCAGGTCCCTCTGGATGGCCTCCCTTCCCTCCTTGCCTGGGAAAGAAGAGCTGTTGTCCCCTGTAGCTCCCGATGCTGTTTCCTGAGGTGTCACTTGCTTTCTGGCAGAGAATGCTGTCGGCCCTGGTGCCTCTGCACCTCACCTTGAACCCAAGCAGAAGCCGAAGCCCCGAACCCTCTTCCCAGAGACCTGGATTTGGGATTTGGTCTCAGTTGGGTTGGTAACAGCCTCTACCCACCTTCCCCAAAGAGCTCTGGAGACTTGGAACTGCTTCTGAGCACATTCTCCTCTCTGCCTGCTCTAGGGAGGATGGCCAAGCCTCTCTCCAAGCTGCTGTACCTGACACCATTACAGAATGGAATGCCAACACCTTCTGTGTTGCTGACACTGGCTTTGGGTTCTCACCTCTGACCACTCTCAGGGTCTTTCAGCCTTTCTTTGTGGATCTGTCACTACCATACTCAGTGATTCAAGGAGAGACTTTCAGCCTAAAAGCCACTGTCTTCAACTACCTCCAGGACTGTATCCAGGTGAATATTCTTCCAATTACATGGCCTCTGTCAGAGTGAGAACTTGAGCTCAGAGGCAAATTGTGAGCTACTCAGGGGGCCCTGATGCTGGCATCTGGACCACAAAGCACCACTTTGCACTTCATGGCCCATAGTATTTGCTCCTTTTTTGCACCACCTGTCACTAACACCCTGCCAACATCTGCTGGTACACTTCTCCATGCTTAGGTGCACACCACGCTCACAGAGACCCCAGAACTGGAAGTGGAGCCCTGTCCAGGCTGCCAATTCACCAGCTGCCTCTGTGCCAACGAAGCAAAAACCTTTGTGTGGAATGTGACAGCCACCAGGATGGGTGAGGCTGAGCAGGGGGATGTGTGGCAGCTGGCACAAAGAGGGGTGGAACATGCCTGCCTCCTCTTGTCTGGTGCTGAAGTGCCTGCATGCAGCTCTCTGCTGCAAGTGCTCAGAGATGTTGCCCTCTGCTCCCTGCAGGCAAAGTCAATGTCACTGTGACTGGCATGGCAGAAGATTCACATGATCTGTGTGACAACAGGATTGCTGTGACACCTTTGCAAGGACAGAGAGACACAGTGATAAAACCTCTGCTCATTAAGGTTAGTCCTCCACTGCAGGGGGGAGACCATAGGGGACAGTGGGTCATCCCCTGAGACAGCTAAGAGGAAGCTTGGCCCCTTCTTCTGGGAAGCAAATGGGGCCTGTTGAGGAATGGTGACTTCCTTCCCTGCTTTCCTAGCTGAACTGCTCTCTCTCCATCTGCAGCCAGGAGGTGTCCTGCAAGAGAAGACCCAAAACACCTTCCTCTGTGCTGCAGGTATGAGACAGAAATCCCTGATGGCTATTGATCATGAGAGCAGGATGGAATCATGGAATCCTGCAGTTGTTTGTTTAAGATCATTGAGTGCAGCCATTACCTAGCCCTCCCAGGTCTCATGCTAAGCCATGTCCCTTAGTATCACATCTGTGGTTCTTGGAGACACCTCCAAGGATGGCGATTCAACCACCTCTTGGGGAAGCCTATTCCAATGGGAGGGGGGAGAGGGCTACTGCAACTGTTCAAAGGTGGGGGGAGTTTAGAATAGAATGGAATGGAATGGAATGGAATGGAATGGAATGGAATGGAATAGAATAGAATAGAATAGAATAGAATAGAATAGAATAGAATAGAGTAGAATAGAATAGAATAGAATAGAATAGAATAGAATAGAATAGACCAGGTTGGAAGAGACCTTCAAGATCGAGTCCAACCTATCACCCAACACCACCCAACCAACTAACCCATGGCACCAAGCACCCTGTCAAGTCTCCTCCTGAACACCTCCAGTGATGGTGACTCCACCACCTCCCTGGGCAGCACATTCCAATGGGCAATCACTCTCTCTGTGTAAAACTTCCTCCTGACCTCCAGCCTGAACCTCCCCTGGCACAGCTTGAGACTGTGTTCTCTTGTTCTGGTGCTGGCTGCCTGGGAGAAGAGACCAACCCCCACCTGGCTACAACCTCCCTTCAGGTAGTTGTAGAGAGCAAGAAGGTCTGCCCTGAGTCTCCTCTTCTCCAGGCTAAGCAACCCCAGCTCCCTCAGCCTCTCCTCACAGGGCTGTGCTCCAAACCCCTCCCCAGCTTTGTTGCCCTTCTCTGGACACCTTCCAGCAACTCAACCTCCTTCCTAAACTGAGGAGCCCAGAACTGGACACAGGACTCAAGGTGTGGCCTAACCAGTGCAGTGTACAGGGGCAGAATGACCTCCCTGCTCCTGCTGGCCACACTGTTCCTGATGCAGGCCAGGATGCCATTGGCCCTCTTGGCCACCTGGGCACACTGCTGGCTCATGTTCAGCCTACTATCAACCAGCACCCCCAGGTCCCTCTCTGCCTGGCTGCTCTCAGCCACTCTGACCCCAGCCTGTAGCACTGCCTGGGGTTGCTGTGGCCAATGTGCAGAACCTGGCACCTGGATGTGTTCAATCTCCTGCCCTTGGCCTCTGCCCATCTGCCCAGCCTGTCCAGGTCCCTCTGCAGAGCCTCTCTACCCTCCAGCAGATCAACTCCTGCCCCCAGCTTGCTGTCATCTGCACATTTACTGATGATGGACTCAATGCCCTCATCCAGTTCATCAATAAAGATGTTAAAGGGCACAGGGCCCAATTTGTCTGAGAGCAAGTGCTGGTGGCACCACCCCTGCCTGGGAGAACAACCACTGCAGTTCATCTGCTTCTGTCTTCTGCCTGGCAGAGTTTCCTGTGTTGAGGCTCTTGTTTGCAAGCCCCAGCTGCTGTGACTCCATGTCACACTAAGCCTCAGCTGTGCCTCCTTGGGATGTTACACTTGTGTATGATGCTTCTTCCAAGCAATATGTTTCTGGGTTCTGCCTTCCTCAGATAACTCTGTCTCTGAAGAATTCTCCCTGACTCCACCTGCAGATGTGCTGGAGGGATCTGGCAGAGCCACATTCTCTGTGATAGGTGAGAAAAGCTTCCCCTGCTCTTGAGTTCCCAGGGGGAAGAGGCACAATGCTTTGGCCTTAATGATGCATTGACCCAGTCCCTCATGAGACAAACTGTAAAGGGGGGGATGTTGGCCTCAAAACTGGGGGTCAAGTAATCTTGATCAGTATTTGTTCTTCTTACAAGGAATGGTCCTGGGTGATTCCCAAGAGGCTGCAGGAGAAGGCACCAAATAGGGTATCTCCTGTGATTTAAGGGCACTCAAACCATCCCTGCAGTTTTTCAGCTAGCTTGCCTCTGTAATTCTTTCCCCTCCTTGATACCCACTAAGGAATGACAGCTCTCTTCACCTGACTTCAGACCCCCTCAAGATCACCATTCCCTCCCTCTTCCTAGAACCATGATGTCTTCCCCTTCTGAGCTGGCCTAATCTAAGAGACATCATAGAATCATAGAATCAATAATGTTGGAAAAGACCTCAAAGATCATCAAGTCCAACCTGTCACCCAACACCTCAGGACTAACTAAACCATGGCACCAAGTGCCACATCCAATCCCCTCTTGAACACCTCCAGGGATGGGGACTCCACCACCTCCCTGGGCAGCACATTCCAATGGGAAATCTCTTTTGCTGGGAAGAACTTTCTCCTCACCTCCAGCCTAAACCTCCCCTGGTGCAGCTTGAGACTGTGTCCTCTTGTTCTGGTGCTGGTTGCCTGGCAGAAGAGACCAACCCCCACCTGGCTACAACCTACCTTCAGGGAGTTGTAGAGGGCAATGAGGTCTCCCCTGAGCCTCCTCTTCTCCAGGCTAAGCAACCCCAGCTCCCTCAGCCTCTCCTCACAGGGCTGTGCTCAAGGCCTCTCCCCAGCCTTGTTGCCCTTCTCTGGACACCTTCAAGTCTCTCAATGTCCTTCTTAAACTGAGGAGCCCAGAACTGGACACAGGACTCAAGGTGTGGCCTAACCAATGCAGAGTACAGGGCACAATGACCTCCCTGCTCCTGCTGGCCACACTGTTCCTAATGCAGGCCAGGATGCCATTGGCCTTCTTGGCTGCCTGGGCACACTGCTGGCTCGTGTTCATCCTACTGTCAACCAGTACCCCCTAGCATAAATCTTAATCATGTGCCCTCAATGACTGGCTGGCTCTTTCCCAGGATCCTAGCAACAGTTGTTCTGTTTCTTGCTGTTGATTATCTGTTTCCCATTTCTCCTGCCCTTACCTTTCTTCTCACACTCAAGGGGACATCATGGGCCCAGCACTGCAAAATTTAGACCGGCTGCTGCAGATGCCCTTCGGCTGTGGAGAGCAGAACATGGTGCTGTTTGCACCAAACATCTTCATACTCCAGTACTTGAAGAAGACTAATCAACTGGACCCAGAAATCGAAGCTAAAGCCCTCAAATTCCTGAAAAAAGGTAAAGATTGTCCTCCTTGCTCCTGCTGCAAAACAAAGGTGCTCTGCATCAAGCACGTGGGGCACAGGCCTGGCGGGGAGGCGCAGGACAGGAGGGGGAACACTGCCAGAGGTACGACAATGGAGGCATCACAGAGAGCAAGGGAAATGTCTCATGGCAGGAAAAGCCTGCTCCTGAAGAACCAGGACTTCTGTCCTTGTGCCTCTGCTTGAGATACTAAACATGCTTTTTTTTTTTTTTTGAGAGAGAGGGTTATGGTAATTCACAGAATCACAGAATCAATGAGGTTGGAAAAGAGCTCAGAGATCATCAAGTCCAACCTGTCACCCAACACCTCATGACTAACTAAACCATGGCACCAAGTGCCACATCCAATCCTCTCCTGAACACCTCCAGGGATGGGGACTCCACCACCTCCCCGGGCAGCACATTCCAATGGCCAATCTCTCTTGCTGGGAAGAACTTTCTCCTCACCTCCAGCCTAAACCTCCCCTGGCACAGCCTGAGACTGTGTCCTCTTGTTCTGGTGCTGGCTGCCTGGGAGAAGAGACCAACCCTCACCCGGCTACAACCTCCCTTCAGGGAGGTCTAGAGAGCAAGAAGGTCTCCCCTGAGCTTCCTCTTCTCCAGGCTAAGCAACCCCAGCTCCCTCAGCCTCTCCTCACAGGGCTGTGCTCCAGACCCCTCCCCAGCTTTGTTGCCCTTCTCTGGACACCTTCAAGTCTCTCAATGTCCTTCCTAAACTGAGGAGCCCAGAACTGGACACAGGACTCAAGGTGTGGCCTAACCAGTGCTGAGCACAGAGCAGAATGACTCCCCTGCTCCTGCTGGCCACACTATTCCTCATGCAGGCCAGGATGCCATTGGCCTTCTTGGCCACCTGGGCACACTGCAGGCTCATGTTCATCCTACCATCAACCAGTACCCCCAGGTCCCTCTCTGCCTGGCTGCTCTCAGTCACTCTGACCCCAGCCTGTAGCTCTGCATGGGGTTGCTGTGGCCAATGTGTAGAACCTGGCACTTGGATGTGTTCAATCTCATGCCCTTAGACTCTGCCCATCTGTCCAGCCTGGCAAGGTCCCTCTGCAGGGTTCTCCAACCCTCTAACAGATCAACTCCTGCCCCCAGCTTGCTGTCATCTGCAAATTTACTGATGACTGACTCCTCTCATCCAGATCATCAATGAAGATGTTAAAGAGGATGGGGCCCAGCACTGATCCCTGGGGCACACCACTGGTGCCTGGCTGCCAGCTGGCTGTGGCACCATTCACCACCACTCTCTGGGCTCAGCCTCCAGCCAGTTCCTAACCCAGCTCAGAGTGCTGCTGTCCCAGCCAGGGGCTGACAGCTTGGCCAGGAGTTTGCTGTGGGGGACAGTGTCAAAGGCCTTGCTGCAGTCCAGGCAGACCACATCCACAGCCTGCCCCACAGCCACCAGGCAGTCACCTGGGCATAGAAGGAGATCAGGTTGGAGAGGCAGGACCTGCCCTTCCTAAGCCCATGCTGGCTGGGCCTGAGCCCTTGGCCATGCACTGTGTGATGCCTGTGCTTTCTTCTTTAATCAGTCTGAGGCTGACAGAAGTCCCTTGTGGTAACAGGGAATCAGCTGCTGTTCCCTGGAATACAGAGTGGCCCTGGGGGACAGGCAGGGTTTTGGTAGTTCACCCCTGGGTTTTAGGTTACATATTGTGGGGGTGTACTGGCTCAGCCCAATGTATCCTGAGTTCAACACAGTGTTTTTGCCTCATCCTGCAACGTGCCTCATGTTTCAGCCTGATTGCCTCCTTACCCTGCCATGCTCCAAGCTCAGCAGCAAACCATGGAGAGGATTTTGCTCCCTCTCCTTCTCCCTTCCTCTCTGCTGCTGAGAGTTGCAATGGCTGGCTGGGAGAGTGTGGCCTAACCAACAGAATGGTGGCAGCAGGGCGGCAAAGGGGAGGGTACACAATGAGGGCATGTGGAGGGGGGCAGAGGAGCAAACCAGTGTAGACAGGGCTTTGCCCTCAGAGCTTCAAGGCATGGCCTTGTCACTTTCTGTACATCTCATAGGAAGGGCTGTCTGGAGTCTAGCAGAAGCAAAGTGGCAGAGAGGGCCAACAGAAGTGCTGGAAACCAAACTAGGAGGAGTCTCCTCACTTCCACAGCTCTTCTTGTTCATGGCAAGGTGCAAGTGAGGGCTCCCAGTGGCACTGGGAGACATGAGGTGGTGGAGCGTGCCGCTGTTCTGCCAACCAGCAAGGCACATACCCACAGGACTCACACAGAGCTGCTCTAGTAACTTGGAGCAGCCACATGGCACATTTCAGTGGTACTTCTTGTCATGCTGATGCAGTGGGGTGCATGGGGAGCTGTGGGTTGGTAGGTTTGCCTCATTGTCTCTGAGTGTAGGGCCTGGTGAAGTCTCTTGCTGCAAAGGAGCAGGGAGGTCATTCTGCCCCTCTATACTGCACTGGTTAGGCCACACCTTGAGTCCTCCAGTTCTGGGCCCCTCAGTTTAGGAAAGATGTTGACTTGCTGGAAGGTGTCCAGAGAAGGGCAACAAAGCTGGGGAGGGGTCTGGAGCACAGCCCTGTGAGGAGAGGCTGAGGGAGCTGGGGTTGCTTAGCCTGGAGAAGAGGAGGCTCAGGGGAGACCTCATTGTTGTCTACAACTCCCTGAAGGGAGGTTGTAGCCAGGTGGGGGTTGGTCTCTTCTCCCAGGCAACCAGCACCAGAACAAGAGGACACAGTCTCAAGCTGTGCCAGGGGAGGTTTAGGCTGGAAGTTAGGATGTTCTTCACAGAGAGAGAGACTGTCCATTGGAATGTGCTGCCCAGGGAGGTGGTGGAGTCACCATCCCTGGAGGTGTTCAGGAGGATACTTGACAGGGTGCTTGGTGCCATGGGTTAGTTGATTAGATGGTGTTGGATGATAGTTGGACACAATGATCTTGAAGGTCTCTTCCAACCTGGTCTGGTCTATTCTATTCTATTCTATGCTGTTCTGTTCCATTCCATTCCATTCCATTCCATTCCATTCCATTCCATTCCATTCCATTCCATTCCATTCCATTCTATTCTGAAGGCTTCTTCTCACAGCAAGGATACAATTTGAGTTGCTGCAGTCCTCACACTGAGAGTCCTGGCGCTTGTCTGTGGCAGTTTTAGCTACGCCTTTAAAAGTTAGCTGCAGATTTCAAGCAGAGAAAGTGGAGAAAACTAAACATCTCCCAGTTGGGTGTAAAAAGGAAAAGAGAAGATTATTCTAAACTAATTTCATTGGGCAGATGTGTGAGATGTACCCCTAGCAATCTCACACATTCCACTTCATTCCTTACCTTCTGCTCTGGCTGCCTTGCTGGTTTGGAGAGAATCTTATCATAGTATCATAGTATCACAGTATCAGTCAGGGTTGGAAGGGACCACAAGGATCATCTAGCTCCAACCCCCCTGCCATGGGCAGGGACACCCCACACTACATCAGCCTGGCCACAGCCTCAGCCAGCCTGGCCTTAAACACCTCCAGGGACAGGGCCTCAACCACCTCCCTGGACAACCCATTCCAGGGCTTCACCACTCTCATGGGGAAGAACTTCCTCCTCACCTCCAGCCTCAATCTCCCCACCTCCAGCTTCATTCCATTCCCCCTAGTCCTAGCACTCCCTGAGATCCTGAGCAGTCCCTCCCCAGCCTTCCTGTAGCCCCCTTCAGATACTGGAAGGCCACAATGAGGTCACCTGGGAGCCTTCTCTTCTCCAGACTGAACAGCCCCAACTCCTTCAGTCTGTCCTCACAGGAGAGCTGCTCCAGCCCTCTGATCATCCTTGTGGCCCTTCTCTGGACACCTTCCAGCACCTCCAGATCCCTCTTGCAATAGGGGCTCCAGAACTGGAGGCAATACTCCAGGTGGGGTCTCAGCAGAGCTGAGCAGAGGGGGAGAATCACCTCCCTTGCCCTGCTGGCTACTGACTTGCAGATAAGGACACTAACAATGCTTGGAGCTAACAGTTCTCCTAACTTTCTCTTTTCTTCTGATTATAGAGGGAAAGGGGGGGATTGGGGGAGAGAGAAGCAGTTTCCCCACTGTTTTTGGTGTACCAGAAGGAGTTCAGGAGGGTTTCCTGTGTTGTTTTCTGCTTGCAAACACCTGTACACTATTGTAAACTCTGTGTATCTGTACATACTCATTGCATCCCATTGCAGAGTGCAGTTTGTGCTTTGTAAGTATAGCTTCCATGTGCTTCCTGACTGAGGGAGCTGAGCTTTCAGTTACTGCAGTGGGAACCTTGGTGATTCTGTGTGATTGTCTTCACAGGTTACCAGCGTCAACTGCTCTACAAGCATGATGATGGCTCCTACAGTGCCTTTGGGAAAGCTGACAACCAGAGCAACACATGGTAAGTGACCAGCACTGGTGCTGGCATCCCAAGCCTATTGTATCATAGTACCATAGTATCATGCAGGGTTGGAAGGGATCACAAGGATCATCTAGTTCCAACCCCACTGCCATGGGCAGGGACACCCCACACTACATCAGCCTGGCCACAGCCTCAGCCAGCCTGGCCTTAAACACCTCCAGGGACAGGGCCCCAACCACCTCCCTGCACAACCCATTCCAGGGTTTCACCACTCTCATGGGGAAGAACCTCCTCCTCACATCTAGCCTGAATTTTCCTTGCTGCTTCAGCTCCTGACTGTGACATGGGATCCCTTTTGTGCTGTGCCCACAGGCTGACAGCTTTCGTAGCCAGGTCCTTCGGACAAGCCAGCTCTCACATTTACATCAACAAGGATCATGTGCAAAGTGCTCTGCTCTGGCTGCAGAAGCACCAGCTGCCTAGTGGCTGCTTCCAGAGCGTGGGGAAGCTCTTCAACAATGACCTGAAGGTATGGCAGTGTTTGGGTTCATTGTCTTTGGATGGGTAAAAACAATCCAGCCTGGTCAGATTGCTACATCATCCATAGCACACACAAAGCAGGTTTGGCTGGATTTTGGTTTGTCTTACTTTAGCAAAGCAAAGCACAAGGTTGCACTTTGTTGTTGTTCCTTTTCCCTTAAATTTAAATGCAGTACTAAAGAAAACCAGAGTGCACATATGGACCTCATCCACTTCTGACTCCCACTGATTGCTCACCTTGGGCTTTCTGTTTGAGCAGAACTAGGGAGATGGTTGAATCCCCATGCCAGGAGGTGTTTGAACGATGCAGAGATGCGGTGCTGAGGGATATGGTTTACCACCAGGGTTGGCAGAGCTAGATGTTGGTTGGACTCAATGCTCTTAAAGGTCTTTTCCAAGCAAAATGCTTCTGTTCCTATGATTAAGTTACAGCTTCTCACAGCCAGCTGAACCAAGTGCACACTTCCATTGACTCTCATATGCAAATTCAGCATCATAAAAGCTGTGTTCACATCTCCAGTTGTAACACATTTAATCAAAGAAACAGCTGAACAATTTGCTTCATGCCTTTCTATGACAAGGCAATCTAGGTTGCATGCACAACATGGCACTGATGATGCCCTCAACACCAGACTTCCATGAGATGCAGGAAGTAAGCCTGGAGAGCTTTCACAGTATCACAGAATCACCAAGGTTGGAAGAGACCTCAAAGATCATGGAGTCCAAACTGTCACCACAGACCTCATGACCAGACCGTGGCACCAAGTGCCACATCCAATCCCCTCTTCAACACCTCCAGGGATGGGGACTCCACCACCTCCCTGGGCAGCATATTCCAATGGCAAATTACTCTCTCAGTGAAGAACTTTCTGCTCACCTCCAGCCCAAACCTCCCCTGGTGCAGCTTGAGACTGTGTCCTCTTGTTCTGGTGCTGGCTGCTAGACAGAAGAGACCAACCCCCTCCTGGCTACAACCACCCCAGTCCCCTGCCCAAGAATGCCCAGAGGCACGCTGCTGTACTCTGCCAAGTACTCCATTCACATGCACTTTCAGTGGCTATATAATGACAGGCAAGCAATGGTTGGTTTTGTCCCTTTGATGGTTTCTGTATGACTTGCAGGGTGGTGTGGATGATACAGTCTCATTAACAGCCTACATCGCTGCAACGCTGGTGGAACTCCATCTGGAGCACAATGTAAGTCACATACAAACTCTTACAGGGCTTGAGAGCATCTTCTACCCTGCATTCTTCCCCTGCTCTGTGGTTTCAGGGATCACCCTGCTTGAGTTGGTGAAAGGTAATGTCATGTCTAACCTGGAACATGTCCAGAGAAGGGCAACAAAGCTGGGGAGGGGTCTGGAGCACAGCCCTGTGAGGAGAGGCTGAGGGAGCTGGGGTTGCTTAGCCTGGAGAAGAGGAGGCTCAGGGGAGACCTTTTCACTTTCTACAACTCCCTGAAGGGAGGTTGTAGCCAGGTGGGGGTTGGTCCCCAGAGTGCTCCCAGACACTTGCTACAGCTGGATTCTACAGTTCATTAACAATCCCCCACCCCAGTGGTGTGTCCAGTCACACCTTTAATTTGAACCCACAGCAAGTATCACAGTATCACCAAGGTTGGAAGAGACCTCAAAGATCATCGAGTCCAAACTGTCACCACAGACCTCATGACTAGACCATGGCACCAAGTGCCACATCCAATCCCCTCTTCAACACCTCCAGGGATGGGGACTCCACCACCTCCCTGGGCAGCACATTCCAATGGCTAACAACTCTCTGAGTGAAGAACTTTATCCTCACCTCCAGCCTAAACTTCCCCTGATGCAGCTTGAGACTGTGTCCTCTTGTTCTGGTGCTGGTTGCTAGAGAGAAGAGACCAACCCCTTCCTGGCTACAACCTCCCTGTAGGGAGTTGTAGAGAGCAATGAGGTCTCCCCTGAGCCTCCTCTTCTCCAGGCTAAGCAACCCCAGCTCCCTCAGCCTCTCCTCACAGGGCTGTGCTCAAGGCCTCTCCCCAGCCTTGTTGCCCTTCTCTGGACACCTTCAAGTCTCTCAATGTCCTTCTTAAACTGAGGTGCCCAGAATTGGACACAGGACTCAAGGTGTGGCCTAACCAGTGCAGAGTACAGGGCACAATGACTTCCCTGCTCCTGCTGGCCACACTGTTCCTGATGCAGGCCAGGATGCCATTGGCCTTCTTGGCCACCTGGGCACACTGCTGGAGTGCAGCTTAATTCACTCTACTTCCTACTAATTAAGTGTAGCTTCATTCACTCTACTTCCTCTTCCACAGTCCTGAAAGGGATGCTAAATGTGAAATCCGAGGTGACCTCATTGTGGCCTTCCAGTATCTGAAGGGGGCTACAGGAAGGCTGGGGAGGGACTGCTCAGGATCTCAGGGAGTGATAGGACTAGGGGGAATGTTATGAAGCTGGAGGTGGGGAGATTGAGGCTGGATGTGAGGAGGAAGTTCTTCCCCATGAGAGTGGTGAAGCCCTGGAATGGGTTGTGCAGGGAGGTGGTTGAGGCCCTGTCCCTGGAGGTGTTTAAGGCCAGGCTGGCTGAGGCTGTGGCCAGGCTGATGTAGTGTGGGGTGTCCCTGCCCATGGCAGGGGGGTTGGAACTAGATGATCCTTGTGGTCCCTTCCAACCCTGACTGATACTATGGTACTATGGTACTATGTAGCTGGGATGCCTGAGGAATGGGGATAAGTTTTTCATAACAAGAAGCAGGCAGAGGAAATTGAGTGGATTTTGATTCCTTTTTCTAGGATACTATGCTGGATAATGCCTTACATTGCCTCAAGAGTGTAGCACTTGATAAGACAAACCTTTATGTCAAGTCTTTGATGGCTTATGTCTTCACACTGACCAAGGACACAGAGATGAGACAGCAGCTCCTGGACACGTTGGAGAAGGAAATTGGTAGGTCGCTGCTGTTTAGACGCTTATAGGTTCTAGAGATGATTGTGTTTAAGGCCTGCTATCTGTAGGATTTAATTGCAGTTGTTTGGGCAATGTAACTACCCTCAGATTAGCTTTGCCTCTTTTTTGACAAACCTGATCTCCTTCTATGCCCAGGTGACTGCCTGGTGGATGTGGGGCAGGCTGTGGATGTGGTCTGCCTGGACCTCAGCAAGGCCTTTGACACCATCCCCCACAGCAAACTGCTGGCCAAGCTGTCAGCCCATGGCCTGGATGGGAGCACACTGCGATGGGTTAGGAACTGGCTGGAGGCTGAGCCCAGAGAGTGGTGGTGAATGGTGCCACATCCAGCTGGCAGCCAGGCACCAGTGGTGTGCCCCAGGGATCAGTGCTGGGCCCCATCCTCTTTAACATCTTCATTGATGATCTGGATGAGGGCATTGAGTCCATCAGCAGTAAGTTTGCTGATGACACCAAGCTGGGGGCAGGAGTTGATCTGCTGGAGAGTAGAGAGGCTTTGCAGAGGGACCAGGACAGGCTGGACAGATGGGCAGAGTCCAAGGGCAGGAGATTGAACACATCCAAGTGCCAGGTTCTGCACATTGGCCACAACAACCCTAGGCAGTGCTACAGGCTGGGGTCAGAGTGGCTGAGAGCAGCCAGGCAGAGAGGGACCTGGGGGTGCTGGTTGATGGTAGGCTGAACATGAGCCTGCAGTGTGCCCAGGTGGCCAAGAGGGCCAATGGCATCCTGGCCTGCATCAGGAACAGTGTGGCCAGCAGGAGCAGGGAAGTCATTCTGCCCCTGTACACTGCACTGGTTAGGCCACACCTCAAGTCCTGTGTCCAGTTCTGGGCTCCTCAGGTTAGGAAGGAGGTTGAGTTGCTGGAAGGTGTCCAGAGAAGGGCAACAAAGTTGATGAGGGGTTTGGAACACAGCCCTATGAGGAGAGGCTGAGGGAGCTGGGGCTGCTTAGCCTGGAGAAGAGGAGGCTCAGGGGAGACCTCATTGCTCTCTACAACTACCTGAAGGGAGGTTGTAGGCAGGAAGGGGTTGGTCTCTTCTCCCAGGCAGCCAGCACCAGAACAAGAGGACACAGTCTCAGGCTGTGCCAGGGGAGGTTCAGGCTGGAGGTCAGGAGGAAGTTCTACCCAGAGAGAGTGATTGCCCATTGGAATGTGCTGCCTGGGGAGGTGGTGGAGTCACCATCACTGGAGGTGTTCAGGAGTGGAATGGAATGGAATGGAATGGAATGGAGTGGAGTGGAATGGAATAGAATAGAATAGAATAGAATAGAATAGAATAGAATAGAATAGAATAGAATAGAATAGAATAGAATGCAATAGGATAGAATTAACCAGGTTGGAAAAGACCTTTGAGATCACCAAGTCCAACCTATCACCCAACACCATCTGATCAACTAAACCATGGCACCAAGTGCCTCATCCAGGCTCTTCCTAAACACCTCCAGTGATGGTGACTCCACCACCTCCCTGGGCAGCACATTCCCATGGCCAACCTCTCTTGCTGGGAAGAACTTCTTCCTAACATTCTGCTGGCTACACTAACAGGATTACAGCTGGATCTCAAGGAAGACTCTGGTGCTTTTTAAAGACTCAAGGCCAGTCTGTAGGCCATGGGTAGGGGCATTTCCAAGACACTTTCTAGCACTTTGTGGAAAAAAATTGTCCTGCTTTGTTACCTTGGAAGTGACAGACCCCAAAGCCCTCATGCAAAAACTCTCAATTGTGATACACACAACACCAGACCATAGAGTCCCTGAGCTAAATCTGGAGGTGTTCCTTCTGGTGACATGCAAACAAATGGTTTTGTGATTCAAAAGCAAAGGTTTGTTCTGAAAAGTGACTTTGATTTGAAATGTAATTCAGACTCTGACATTTGCAGCGTTGTGCAAGCTGCCTACCCTGGCACAATGAAGCTGAATTCTCAGCTCAGTTTTGGCTAGCCCCTTCTCACTGCAGCAAAACATTAAACCAGGCTCAGATGCATCCTGTGTCTGTGAGCTTGGTCTATAGATGGGAATCCAGCTCTTGCTCACATTGTGCTACCCTACACATTGCAGAGTAAGGATGCCACCACAGGCAGTCTTGCTCTTCCAGTAGCCTGACAGCGATTTTGTCTCAAAGAGTGATCAATTCTTATGCAATAGATACACAGTATTACAGTATCAGAGTATTACCAAGGTTGGAAGAGACCTCAAAGATCATCAAGTCCAACCTGTCACCACAGACCTCATGACTAGACCATGGCACCAAGGGCCATGTGCTTGCTGCCATGGGTAAGTTGTTTAGGTGGGTTGGATTGGTTGATGGGTTGGACATGATGATCTTGAAGGTCTCTTCCAACCTGGTTTATTATTATTATTATTATTATTATTATTATTATTATTATTATTATTATTATTATTATTATTATTATTATCCAATCCCCTCTTGAACACCTCCAGGGATGGGGACCCCACCACCTCCCTGGGCAGCACATGCCAATGGCTAACAGCTCTCTCTGGGAAGAATTTTCTCCTCACCTCCAGCCTAAACCTCCCCTGGCACAGCTTGAGACTGTGTCCTCTTGTTCTGGTGCTGGTTGCCTGAGAGAAGAGACCAACCCCCACCTGGCTACAACCTCCCTTCAGGGAGCTGGAGAGAGCAATGAGGTCTCCTCTGAGCCTCCTCTTCTCCAGGCTAAGCAACCCCAGCTCCCTCAGCCTCTCCTCACAGGGCTGTGCTCAAGGCCTCTCCCCAGCCTTGTTGCCCTTCTCTGGACACCTTCAAGTCTCTCAATGTCCTTCTTAACCTGAGGGGCCCAGAACTGGACACAGGACTCAAGGTGTGGCCTAACCAATGCAGAGTACAGGGCACAATGACTTCCCTGCTCCTGCTGGCCACACTGTTCCTAATGCAGGCCAGGATGCCATTGGGCTTCTTGGCCACCTGGGCACACTGCTGGCTCATGTTTAGGCAGCTGTCAGTCAGCACCCCCAGGTCCCTCTCTGTTTGGCAGCTCTCAGCCACTCTGACCCCAGCCTGTAGCACTGCATGGGGTTGCTGTGGCCAAAGTGCAGCACCCAGCACTTGGATTTGTTGAATTCTATGTACAATGAGCCAGAAGCAAATCCTAGAGCTTGTCAGCACAGGGAGCCCTGCTAGACTGTCCCAGTTAAATGAAGAACCAGCAAAATGCTTTATCTTGGAGATGCAGCTTTGAATACAGAGACCTGAATAGGACCAGGACTGTGCTTGAAACAGAAAGACTCTGTTCAGAGTCAACCAGCTTCCAGGTGAACTCTTTCCTAGAGGAACTGGTTGAGGATTTGTAGTCTGCATCTCTCAGTGCTTTCAAAGGAAGAAGTGGAGCCTGTGATAGATGGTTAGCCCTTCAGAGTAGAAAAGCAACAGCAGAGATTGGCTTCTGCACTCTGATGTGCCACACAGAAAGGCACCTGCACTTCTGATGGTGTACAGGAAACTGGCAGTCCCCAAAGGATACTAGGGCAGGAGAAACTGCTGTTCAGAGAGATATGAGAGGGAATGTCCTCAAGGTGCACCAGGAGAGGCTTGGGTTGGTTAGAATAGAATAGAATAGAATAGAATAGAATAGAATAGAATAGAATAGAATAGAATAGACCAGGTTGGAAGAGACCTTCAAGCTCATCACATCCAACCTATCACCCAACACCACCTAATCAACTAACCCATGGCACCAAGCACCCCATCAAGTCTGCTCCTGAACACCTCCAGTGATGGTGACTCCAACAGCTCCCTGGGCAGCACATTCCAATGGGCAATCACTCTCTCTGTGTAGAACTTCTTCTTGACATCCAGCCTAAACCTCCCCTGGCACAGCTTGAGACTGTGTCCTCTTGTTCTGGTGCTGCTTGCCTGGGAGAAGAGACCAACCTCTGCCTGTCTACAACCTCCCTTCACGTAGTTGTAGAGAGCAGTAAGGTCACCCCTGAGAGCCTCCTCTTCTCCAGGCTAAGCTTTGTCATGGTAAGGGGTCTTGAAGACTGGCACAGGCTCCCCAGGGAGGTGGCTGAATCCCCATCCCTGGGGGTACTTCCAGGGAGCAGAGGTGTGGTGCCAAGGGGTATGGCTTAGCACCAGCCTTGACAGAGTTAGGTAACAGTTGAACTCAATACTCTTTTCCAGACAAAATGATTCTATGATTCCATGTTTCTCCTCCCTTCAGCAATGCTCCTGGCATCGCACTCCAGTGGAGAGAAACCTTCTTCTGTGATTGAGACAGTAGCCTACATCCTCCTGGCTCATGTCTCTCAACCAGACTCATCAGTCAATGAAGCCTCAGTGAGCAAGCTTGTGCACTGGCTTAGTGGACAAAGAAATGCCTTTGGTGGATTTGCTTCCACACAGGTAACAAGATGAGGAAAAGCATGGGGGAGGGAGAGAGCCAGCTTTCATGTGCACACCACGCCAGCTCCACCCTCTGCAGACAGGCATACGTATGAGCCCTGCCTGGGAAGGGGAATGCCATGAGGAAACTTTTTCTGTGTGCTGTAATGTGGATAACCCAAGGCCTGGGGCTGCTAACCCCAGGGGTCAGAAGCCACTCTTTCCAGGTGCCTGAAGTCACCCTGCTGCCTGTGGCATAGACCCTGACCTATGCACAGACCTTGCTTGTGTCAGTGTGAATCAGGAGCGTGAGCATGGGTGTGCTTGTAGGGTCTGACTTGGTGTGTTGGGTCTCATCCTGGCATGGCTCCACAGCAGCATGACTCTCTCTCTGCCCTCAGGACACAGTTGTCAGCCTGCAGGCCCTTGCTCAGTATGCAGCCCTGATTCCTCAGGAGATGAGAGATGTAAGGGTGACAGTGAAAGGCAAGGAAGCTTCTCCCTTAGAGTTCCATGTGCACAAGAACAACAAGTTGGTCCTGCATCAAGCTTCTCTTCCTGAAATCCCAGGGGTGTACACAGTGCAGGCAACTGGCAGTGGCTGTGTGTATGTGCAGGTGAGTACCTCTAAGAAAGGAACAGAGCCCTCAGGTTTTGCCACTGGCTATTGAAGTGAGGTTTGGCTTTAAAGAGGCACTATAGCCTCAAACTCTGAGTAGGATTTGGCTTTCTAGGCAGTATCAGGTCAGGCTTGAGGGAGTCCATGTATATTCTGCTGGCATGGGTTTGTTGCAACCATCTGTGGGATCTTCTCAGAAATGTCTCAGCTCTGCTGTCCCATGCTGGAGAGCCATGTCCCTGGTAAGAGATCAGTAGCCCTGAAATCAGCAGTGGTGAGATTCAGAGCAGGATCTGCTTCTGTACTGAACATATTGCTGATGGCACTGGCTCAGGGGAGCACTGTAACTTCAGGCACAATATTCATGGAATCACAAAAGCAGTTTAGTTGAAAGAGACCTTTAAGAATGAGCCTTACCATCAGCTAATTGTACCAAAGCTGCTGCTAAGCCATGTCACTCAGCACCATCTCTCTGCACCTTCGAAACCCTTCCAGGGATGAGGATTCAACTACCTTAGAATCACAGAATCAGTCAGGTTGTAACAGACCTTTGAGATCCAACCAAACACCCAACCCCATCTATTCAATTAGACCATGAAACCAAGTGCCTCATCCAGGCTCTTCTTAAACACCTCCAGGGACATTGACTCCACCACCTCCTTGGGCTGCACATTCCAATCTCTCTTTCTGGGAAGAAGTTCTTTCTAAGATCAAGCCTAAATTTCCCCTGGCACAGCTTGAGACTGTGTCCTCTTGTTCTGGTGCTGGTTGCCTGGGAGAAGAGACAACTCCCACCTGGCTACAACCTCCCTTCAGGGAGTTGTAGACAGCAAGAAGGTCTCCCCTGAGCCTCCTCTTCTCCAGGCTAAGCAACCCCAGCTCCCTCAGCCTCTCCTCACAGGGCTGTGCTCCAGACCCCTCCTCAGCTTTCTTGCCCTTCTCTGGACACCATCCAGCAACTCAACATCTTTCCTAAACTGAGGAGCCCAGAACTGGACACAGGACTCCAGGTGTGGCCTAACCAGTGCTGAGCACAGGGCACAATGACTTCCCTGCTCCAGGGGAAGTTTAGGCTGGAGGTGAGGAGGAAGTTCTTCCCAGCAAAAGAGATTGCCCATTGGAATGTGCTGCCCAGGGAGGTGGTGGAGGCCCCATCCCTGGAGCTGTTCAAGGGGGGATTGGATGTGGCACTTGGAGCCATGGTTTAGTTGTCAGGAGGTGTTGGGTGACAGGTTGGACTTGGTGATCTCTGAGGTCTTTTCCAACCTTATTGATTCTATGATTCTATGATCTCTAATGGCCAGGCAGTCATGAAGCAGGTGGAGGAAGCTTGGCCTATGCTGCTCTTTGGGGGAGTATGATCATCCCCTTTGCTGAATTGTCCTCTTCTGATTCCTTGCTCTTTCTTTCTCAAGGGTTCTGTACTGGTGTTCTTGGTATTTTTTCCTCTTGAGACCTGGAACTACTGACTATTGTTATGACAAGTGATAGGGTGAGAGGAAATGGCCTCAGGTTGCACCGAGGAAGGTTTAGATTGGATATTAGAAGAAAATTCTTCACTGAAAGGGCTCTCAAACCCTGGAATAGGCTCCCCAGGCAGGTGGTTAAATCCTCTTCCTGCAGGTGTTTAAAAGAGGCAGGGATGTGGTGCTGAAGGACATGGTTTAGCACCAGCCTTGGTAGAATCAGATAATGGTTGGACCTGATGCTCTTAAAGGTCTTTCCCAACCAAAATGATTCTATGTTTCTAGGTTCCTAAGTCAACAGTCAGCAGTTACACTTCTTGTAGGCAGGATTTTCACTAGGGCACTTTCTCACTCCTGAATAAGATACTGGGACAATGTATGAGGCCTTGGCTCACAGACAGCTGAGCCTCCATGCTCAGATGTGGCAGATGTGTCTGATGCTGTGTACTAAACAGCAAGTCTGACCAGACAGCACAGCTGGGCCCAACTGTGCTAGCCACTGGTTACCAATCAGTGCAAACCTGCAGGCAGAGGCAGTCCTTTAGCTCACACACTGAGCTCCAGGGCATTTCACTGAGATGTTTTCTCCTTCACCAGATCACTCTGTACTATAACATCCCACCACCAAAAACAGAAGAGATCTTTGCTCTGGATGTGGAAACAGTACCAAGAGAATGTGATGGGGCCAGGAAACAGCTTGACATTCAAGTGTCTGTCAGGTATGAGATCCTTTGGGGCTCCTTATTCAGTAGAAACAAGTGGAAGCCCCAGGTGCATGACCAGAACCCCATTGAAACCTCATATCATAGTATCATAGTATCACAGTATCAGTCAGGGTTGGAAGGGACCACAAGGATCATCTAGTTCCAACCCCCCTGCCATGGGCATGGACACCCCACACTACATCAGCCTGGCCACAGCCTCAGCCAGCCTGGCCTTAAACACCTCCAGGGACAGGGCCCCAACCACCTCCCTGGACAACCCATTCCAGGGCTTCACCACTCTCATGGGGAAGAACTTCCTCCTCACCTCCAGCCTCAATCTCCCCACCTCCAGCTTCGTTCCATATCTTCAGACAAGGACACAGGGGAAGACTTGTTTCTTCTCCACAGATCTCAAAGAGTTTATGAACTGAAAATAAAGGTCTGAGCAGGATAGGAATGTATTGGAAGTAGCTTGCAGAACCATAGCATAGAGCAGCTCAGCAGCCTCCAGAGCCCTAGCAGCTGAGATGGCAGCATTCCCAAAGAGCCAGAGTTCCCCCCTGGGGGACACTTGGCAGCCTGGTCTGAAATAGCCCTGAGGTGGATGCCTCTATAGTGTGAACCTCTGTTGAAACGTGACAGCAGAAAGTCCAGTCCCTATTCAATGTCCAAGGGGAGGAGATTGAACACATCCAAGTGCCAGGTTCTGCACATTGGCCACAGCAACCCCAGGCAGAGCTACAGGCAGGGGTCAGAGTGGCTGAGAGCAGCCAGGCAGAGAGGGACCTGGGGGAACTGGTTGACAGTAGGCTGAACATGAGCCAGCAGTGTGCCCAGGCAGCCAAGAAGGCCAATGGCATTGTGGCCTGCATCAGGAAGAGTGTGGCCAGCAGGAGCAGGGAAGTCATTCTGCCCTGTGCTCAGCACTGGTTAGGCCACACCTTGAGTCCTGTGTCCAGTTCTGAGCCCCTCAGTTTAGGAAAGATGTTGAGTTGCTGGAAGGTGTCCAGAGAAGGGCAACAATGCTGGGGAGGGGTCTGGAACACAGCCCTGTGAGGAGAGGCTGAGGGAGCTGGGGTTGCTTAGCCTGGAGAAGAGGAGGCTCAGGGGAGACCTTATTGCTCTCTCCAACTCCCTGAAGGGAGGTTGTAGCCAGGTGGGGGTTGGTCTTTTCTCCCAGACAACCATCAACATAACAAGGGGACACAGTCTCAAGCTGTGCCAGGGGAGGTTTAGGTTTAGGCAGGATATTAGGAAGAAGTTCTTCCCAGCAAGAGAGATTGCCCATTGGAATGTGCTGCCCAGGGAGGTGGTGGAGTCACCATCACTGGAGGTGTTTAGGGGGAGCCTGGATGAGGCCCTTAGTGCCATGGTTTAGTTGATCAGATGGTGTTGGATGATAGGTTGGACTCAGTGATCTCCAAGGTCTTTTCCAACCTGGTCAGTTCTATCCTATTGTATTTCACCTCTCTGCATGTGTCCAGGCTGAGTGTCTTGGTTCATATTCACCACACCCTACTGTCACTAAAAGCAACAAGGTCAATGTTGCTGCTCTCAACTTGTAACATCAGTGATGACTTCCAGCTGTTAGAGAGGGCAGCATGAAGATTAACCAGAACACATTTGCTGCACAATCTGTCTCCAGATTGAACCAGTAGATAAGGGAATACTTTTTTGTGTCCCTTTCTCCCACCAGTTAGACATTCTGCTGAGTTTCCACTGAGTTATCACTGCTGCTAAGGTCAGAGTTTGGAAGTGTTCCTGTTATCTCCTGGCAATGCTATGATGCCTTCCATGTCTGATGTGTTTCTCTCCTGCCCTTGTTTTCAGTTATGTAGGGGACCGTGGGACCAGCAACATGGCCCTGGTGGAGGTGGAGATGCTGTCAGGGTTCATTCCTGTGAAGAGCTCTGTGAAAGTGGTATGACTTTTTTCCTTTGGCCTTCCCTGAATGTATGAAAATCGATTTTCCAGATGCAGCTCAGTCAGAAACATCCAAACATCTCAGAACTGCAGCAGGATGGTAGCCACTTATCTTGATACACAGAATCATAGAATCAATAAGGGTGGAAAAGACCTCAGAGATCACCAAGTCCAACCTGTCACCACAGACCTCATGACTAGACCATGGCACCAAGTGCCACATCCAATCCCCTCTTGAACACCTCCAGGGATGGGGACTCCACCACCTCCCTGGGCAGCACATTCCAATGGCAAATGACTCTCTCAGTGAGGAACTTTCTCCTCACCTCCAGCCTAAACCTCCCCTGGCACAGCTTGAGACTGTGTCCTCTTGTTCTGGTGCTGGTTGCCTGGGAGAAGAGACCAACCCCCTCCTGGCTACAATCTCCCTTCAGGGAGTTGGAGAGGGCAATGAGGTCTCCCCTGAGCCTCCTCTTCTCCAGGCTAAGCAACCCCAGCTCCCTCAGCCTCTCCTCACAGGGCTGTGCTCAAGGCCTCTCCCCAGCCTTGTTGCCCTTCTCTGGACACCTTCAAGTGTCTCAATGTCCTTCTCAAATTGAGGGGCCTAGAAATTAACTCAATTAACCAATTAAGGAATGAACTCAAGGAAGCCAGCCCAGGCCCTGGGCTGGTTCAGAAAGCAGCTATCCACTTGCAGACTGGGCAGGATTTTCAAATGCAGTGGTGAGGATCACATGCCACAGAATCACAGAATAATGAGGCTTGGAAGGAAATTCCAGAGATCATCTAGTCCAACCCCACTGCTAAAGCAGGTTCACCTAGATCAGGTTGCACAGGAACACATTCAGGAAGGTCTTGAAAGTCTCCAGAGAAGGAGACTCCACAACCTCTCTGGGCAGCCTGTTCCAGCGCTCTGGCACCCTCAAGGTTAAAAAAGTTTTTCCTTATGTTTAAGTCAAACCTCCTGTGTGCCAGGTTGTGCCTGTTACCCTTTTTCCTATCACTGGGCACCACTGAAAATATGCATTGAGAAGTTAGAGAAGAGCTATAAAGTACCTGGTTAGATACTAGATGCACTGGGGTGCACTGAGACCCTTTGCTGTGCCATTTGTAAGGCTACTCCATAAAGCAGTGTTGAATCCAATAGAGCTGCTCAATGGCACGCTCCAGGAGACAGACAGGATGATCCATCATGACCCCAACTAACCATCTTCCCCTTTGCTACAAGTGCTGAAAGCAGGAATACAGTCCAGGAACACTTGTTCCAGATCAGGAAGCCTTTGTGTGCCCCAACAATCTCACAGTCACTACAGCTGGGGAATGCCAGCCTTCCCCTGACTAGGCAAACAGCTTCAGTCAGCAGTAGTTCACTGACAGATATCACAGTACCACAGTATCACTAAGGTTGGAAATGACCTCGAGGATCATCGAGTCCAACCTATCAACACAGACCCCATGACTAGACCATGGCACCAAGTGCCACATCCAATCCCCTCTTGAACACCTCCAGGCATGGCGACTCCACCACCTCCCTGGGCAGCACATTCCAATGGCTAACAACTCTCTCTGGGAAGAACTTTCTCCTCACCTCCAGCCTAAACCTCCCCTGGCACAGCTTGAGACTGTGTCCTCTTGTTCTGGTGCTGGTTGCCTGGCAGAAGAGACCAACCCCCACCTGGCTACAACCTCCCTTCAGGTAGATGTAGAGGGCAATGAGGTCTCCCCTGAGCCTCCTCTTCTCCAGGCTAAGCAACCCCAGCTCCCTCAGCCTCTCCTCACAGGGCTGTGCTCAAGGCCTCTCCCCAGCCTTGTTGCCCTTCTCTGGACACCTTCAAGTCTCTCAATGTCCTTCTTAAACTGAGGGGCCCAGAACTGGGCACAGGACTCAAGGTGTGGCCTAACCAAAGCAGAGCACAGGGCACAATGACTTCCCTGCTCCTGCTGGCCACACTGTTCCTGATGCAGGCCAGGATGCCATTGGCCTTCTTGGCCACCTGGGCACACTGCTGGCTCATGTTTAGGCAGCTGTCAATCAGCACCCCCAGGTCCCTCTCTGTTTGGCAGCTCTCAGCCACTCTGACCCCAGCCTGTAGCTCTGCATGGGGTTGCTGTGGCCAAAGTGCAGCCCCTGGCACTTGGACTTGTTGAATGCCATCCTGTTGGACTCTGCCCATCTGTCCAGTTGGTCGAGGTCCCTCTGCAGTGCCCTTCTGCCCTCTAACTGACTAACATCATATCAGACTTGGTGTGAAACCACAGTGAAAGCTAAGCAGCTGATGCTAAGCAAGGTCACCTCTTGTCTTCCTATACAGCTGGAGGAGATACCACTAGTGAAAAAGACAGAGATAACACCAGACAAAATCATCATCTACTTGGAAGAGGTAAGAGGAAGACCACATGGAGTTTGCCCATCCAAGCAGTAGCAACTGCAGGACTTAGTGTTGGGACTCTCAAAGATCAGAAATGCAAACTCTAGGCTGGTCAAGCAGGGTAAATGCTTGGAATCACAGAATTGATTTACAATCACTGAACTGATTTAGAATCACAGAATTGATTTGGTTGAAAAAGATCTTTAAGGCCATCAAGCCCAACCATTCTCTAACTGTTCCAAGCCTGATGTTGAACCATGTTCCTGAGCACCACATAGTATCAAAGTATCAGTCAGGGTTAGAAGGGACCACAAGGATCATCTAGTTCCACCCCCCCTGCCATGGGCAGGGACACCCCACACTACATCAGCCTGGCCACAGCCTCAGCCAGCCTGGCCTTAAACACCTCCAGGGACAGGGCCCCAACCACCTCCCTGGACAACCCATTCCAGGGCTTCACCACTCTCATGGGGAAGAACTTCCTCCTCACCTCCAGCCTCAATCTCCCCACCTCCAGCTTCATTCCATTCCCCCTAGTCCTATCACTCCCTGAGATCCTGAGCAGTCCCTCCCCAGCCTTCCTGTAGCCCCCTTCAGATACTGGAAGGCCACAATGAGGTCACCTGGGAGCCTTCTCTTCTCCAGACTGAACAGCCCCAACTCCTTCAGTCTGTCCTCACAGGAGAGGTGCTCCAGCCCTCTGCTCCTCCTCCTGGCCCTTCTCTGGACACCTTCCAGCACCTCCACATCCCTCTTGCAATAGGGGCTCCAGAACTGGAGGCAGGACTCCAGGTGGGGTCTCCCCAGAGCTGAGCAGAGGGGGAGAATCACCTCCCTTGCCCTGCTGGCCACACTTCTCCTGATGCAGCCCAGGAGCTGATTAGCTTTCTGGGCTGCAAGTGCACACTGAGAGCTCCTGGTGAGCTTCTCCTCCCCCAGCACCCCCAAGTCTCTCTCCTCAGGGCTGCTTTCCAGCCAGTCCCTGCCCAGCCTGCATTTGTGCCTGGGATTGCCTCCACCCAGCTGCAGGACCCTGCCCTTGCTCTTGTTGAAGCTCCTGAGGTTGGCTTGTGCCCACCTCTCCAGCCTGTCCAGCTCCCTCTGGATGGATCCCTTCCCTCCAGCTGTCTGCTGCACCACACAGCTTGGTGTCATCAGCAAACCTGCTGAGGGTGCACTCAGTGCCACTGTCCATGGCACCCACAAAGATGTTGAACAAGCCTGGTCCCAGGACTGATCCCTGAGGGACTCTGCTTGTCCCTGGCCTCCACTGGGACATGGAGCCATTGACAGCCACTCTTTGGGTGCAGCCATCAAGGCAGTTCCTTATCCATCTAGTGGTCACCCATCACACCCATGTGTCACCAGCCTGGAGACCAGGATGTGGTGTGGGACAGTGTGGAAGGCTTTGCTCAGCTCCAGGTAAACGACATCATCTGCTCTCCCCTCAGCTATTGATGTTGTCACCTTTCTGCTTCGATTCTGGCAAAAGAGGAAGAGGGTGGAAGAACCTCAGAAGATAAAGACATCTCTAATGCAGAGGGACTAAATGTGATGAGGGCATGACTTGGAGGTGACCAGTGCATGTTTGATCACTTCTGTTTTCTCCCCAGCTGGGTAGCACTCCCTTGAAATTTAACATCTCAGTGGAACAAGATGCTGAAGTGCAGAACCTGAAAGCAGCAACAGTGCATGTCTATGACTACTACAAGCCAGGTGAGGCTTCACTGACATAGGCAAAGGCCAACTGTTAGCCCCTCACTCAGTTCAGTCTGCACCTCCTACTCCCTTACCCGCTTTGTACTTCCTCCTGCAACTTAGGTTTCCTCTGTATAAACCTTCCAGATTCAAACAGCTTTGCTGTTCTTGAGCTGGGACTGTGTGGCACTATGGGGATGTGTTAAGAACAAAGTGTTTCTTTACTCCCTCCAGCTTCAAGATCCATACAATCCTAGAGTAGTGTCACAGAACCATGAAGGGTGGAAAAGGCCTCTAGGATAGCCAAGTCCAACCATCAACCCAACACCACCATGCCCAACAAAGTGCTGTGTCTGCATGTTTATGAACCTCTCCAGGGCTGGGGACTCCACCACCTCCCTGGGCAGCCTGTTCCAATGCTTGACCACTCTTTCAGTAAAGAATTTTTCCCTAATGTCTAATCTAAAGCTCCCCTGGCACAACTTGAGGCCATTCCTTCCAGTCCTTTAGCTGGGACTAGAGAAGGGAGAAGCAGCCAACCCCCACCTCACTCCAACCTGCTTTCAGGGAGTTGTACAGAGTGAAGTCTCCCCTCAGCCCTCCTCTTCCTCACACTGAACACCCACAGTTCCCTCAGCTACTCCCCATGAGACTTCTCCATGGGAAGCAAGCTACTCTGTCAATTTTCCATGTGTGCTCCATCTCCTTAGCATTCTTGGAAATGCTTAGGCTTGTATTTAAAATCAGTGTTCCCTACAGCCACCCTCAACATCAGAAGGCAGAAGTCAGTTCTATGCTTTTCATGTGTAGTCTAACAATCCTCCCATCCATTGTGTGCCATCATAGAATCAATAAGGTTGGAAAAGACCTCAGAGATCATCAAGTCCAACCTGTCACCCAACACCTTAGGACTAACTAAACCATGGCACCAAGTGCCACATCCAATCCCCTCTTGAACACCTCCAGGGACGATGACTCCACCACCGCTCTGGGCAGCACATTCCAATGGCCAATTACTCTTTCTGTGAAGAACTTTCTCCTCACTTCCAGCCTGAACTTCCCCTGGCACAGCTTGAAACTGTGTCCTCTTGTTCTGGTGCTGATTGCCTGGCAGAAGAGACCAACCCCCACCTGGCTACAACCTCCCTTCAGGGAGTTGCAGACAGCAAGAAGGTCTCTCCTGAGCCTCCTCCAGGCTAAGCAACCCCAGCTCCCTCAGCCTCTCCTCACAGGGCTGTGCTCAAGACCCCTCCCCAGCCCCATTGCCCTTCTCTGGACACCTTCAAGTCTCTCAATGTCCTTCTTAAACTGAGGGGCCCAGAACTGGACACAGGACTCAAGGTGTGGCCTAACCAGTGCAGAGTACAGGGCACAATGACTTCCCTGATCCTGCTGGCCACACTATTCCCAGTGCAGGCCAGGATGCCATTGGCCTTCTTGGCCACCTGGGCACACTGCTGGCTCATGTTTAGGCAGCTGTCAATCAGCACCCCCAGGTCCCTCTCCATTTGGGAGCTCTCAGCCACTCTGACCCCAGCCTGTAGCTCTGCATGGGGTTACTGTGGCCAAAGTGCAGCCCCTGGCACTTGGACTTGTTGAATGCCATCCTGTTGGACTCTGCCCATCTGTCCAGTCGGTCGAGGTCCCTCTGCAAAGGACCAAGTGTCTCCATTGTAGAGTGTAGTTTGTGCTTGTAAATACAGCTTCATTGGCTTCTAACTAAGTTACTCCATGGTGAGTTAATTCTGGGGGGGAAGCTTCAACCCACCACGCAGCTGTATGGGAGACAGACTGTTGGTCTGTCCCACTGTGGACATTCTCCTGTTCCTGCATTCACAGTCTGAAGGGTGAAGCAAATGAAGGTGGTGCTATGGTTGTACTAAAGAGAAAGAAGCTTGGCACTAGCACAGCACACAGCTCTGCAGCTCACCCTCCTTTCCCTTTCTTTCCACAGATGACCGCACAGCAAGACAATATGCCTTCCCTTGCAGCTCAGGTCAGTGCTAACAGCCCTCCAGGTAGGAATAGCTGAGCACAGGACTGGTGCTAAGCAAGCTCAGCAGCCCAGCTCTGTTCTGTGTTTAATTCCATCATGTACTGCAGGTTGATCTGGGATCTACTGTACTAGTTGTGGGCATGGTTTCTAGTCCAGGTATAATCACCTCGATGCAAATCAAAGCTTGAGAATACCACAGGAGGTTGGAAGGATTCTAATTGCACTTCAATACACTCCTCATGTGCAGATCCTGCAGCATCCCAAACTTGAGTGCAACTGCAAATGTTTAAGTGAATGACCCAAAATCCCCCAGGTTGCAACTCATTCCCTAAGATCTCTTAGTCCTTAGATATCTTGGTAAAAAACTAATCAGGCCCTTGGCCTTTTCTTGCTCTTTCTTTTCACAGATGTCCTGGAGAAGGATTCCCAGTAGAACACCAGGGCTCTGCAACCAGTAATCTGAACTTTCTTCTTCCATAAGGAAAACTTCATAGCCCTGGTTCTCCTGTTCCCCACTGTGTTGGACACACCCTATTGCCTACTATGCATGCCCTGAGTTTCTATGTGAGACTTGGCTTCATACACAAAAGTTTGGTATCAAGACAAATAAAGCATGTGAGACCTGGAAGGCTGGCAGTGGTGTGACTGCTGATGAAGCCTGCACAGATTTGAATGCCTGAAGAAGAGAGAAACATTACTTAGGTTATGGTTACACCCTTCACTTTTAGTCACCATGTGGCTTAAGTCTTCCTCTGCTCCCTGAGTCCCAGCTCTGGGCTACCTCATCAACTGAGCTAACACATCAGTTTGTTCAGAGCCAGACTCCAAGCATGGCCCCATGAATCATCTTCCTGTTGCAACTGCAGAGTAGGAGAGGCAAGGGGAGGCTAAGAGAGATCTAAATCGAATCATAGAATCAATAAGACTGGGAAAGACCTCAGATCCCATCAAGTCCAACCTGTGACCCAACACCTCAGGACTAACTAAACCATGGCTTCAAGTGCCATATCCAGTCCTTTTTTGAACACCTCCAGGGATGGGGACTCCACCACCTCCCTGGGCAGCACATTCCAATGGCCAATCTCTCTTGCTGGGAAGAACTTTCTCCTCACCTCCAGCCTAAACTTCCCCTGGTGCAGCTTGAGACTGTGTCCTCTTGTTCTGGTGCTGGTTGCCTGGGGGAAGAGACCCTTCAGGTAGTTGTAGAGAGCAATGAGGTCACCCCTGAGCCTCCTCTTCTCCAGGCTAAGCAACCCCAGCTCCCTCAGCCTCTCCTCACAGGGCTGTGCTCCAGAAACCTCCCCAGCTTCATTGCTCTTCTCTGGACACCTTCAAGTCTCTCAATGTCCTTCTTAAACTGAGGGGCCCAGACCTGGACACAGGACTCAAGGTGTGGCCTAACCAGTGCTGAGCACAGGGCACAATGACTTCCCTGCTCCTGCTGGCCACACTATTCCTGATGCAGGCCAGGATGCCATTGGCCTTCTTGGCCACCTGGGCACACTGCTGGCTCATGTTACAGCCTATTATCAACCAGTACCCCCAGGTCCCTTTCTGCCTGGCTGCTCTCCAGCCACTCTGACCCCAGCAAATTGTACCAGGGGAGGTTTAGATTGAACATTAGGAAAAATTTCTTCCAGAAAAGAGTGGTCAGGCATTTGTAAAGCATACCTGGATTTCATTGTTCATTTGGTATCTTTGAGGGTATGTCTTGAAAAATGGATTCTCCACCCAGCCTGCAAGGCCCAACCCAAACACAGAGACAAGATAGCAAGTTTATTAAGATCCTGTGCAGGATTGGGTGCTAGCAGGGTGATGTCCAGAAGCTAACACACCTTCTGAGACATAAGCTGGGTCTTGTATGCAAAATAGTATAGTGTAGTATCATTCAGGGTTGGAAGGGACCACAAGGAGCATCTAGTTCCAACCCCCCTGCCATGGGCAGGGACACCCCACACTAGATCAGCCTGGCCACAGCCTCAGCCAGCCTGGCCTTAAACACCTCCAGGGACAGGGCCCCAACCACCTCCCTGGACAACCCATTCCAGGGCTTCACCACTCTCATGGGGAAGAACTTCCTCCTCACCTCCAGCCTCAATCTCCCCACCTCCAGCTTCATTCCATTCCCCCTAGTCCTATCACTCCCTGAGATCCTCAGCAGTCCCTCCCCAGCCTTCCTGGAGCCCCCTTCAGATACTGGAAGGCCACAATGAGGTCACCTGGGAGCCTTCTCTTCTCCAGACTGAACAGCCCCAACTCCTTCAGTCTGTCCTCACAGGAGAGGTGCTCCAGCCCTCTGCTCATCCTCCTGGCCCTTCTCTGGACACCTTCCAGCACCTCCACATCCCTCTTGCAATAGGGGCTCCAGAACTGGAGGCAGTACTCCAGGTGGGGTCTCCCCAGAGCTGAGCAGAGGGGGAGAATCACCTCCCTTGCCCTGCTGGCCACACTTCTCCTGATGCAGCCCAGGATCTGGTTGGCTTTCTGGGCTGCAAGTGCACACTGAGAGCTCCTGGTGAGCTTCTCCTCCCCCAGCACCCCCAAGTCTCTCTCCTCAGGGCTGCTTTCCAGCCAGTCCCTGCCCAGCCTGCATTTGTGCCTGGGATTGCCTCCACCCAGCGGCAGGACCCTGCAGTAACACAACAAGGCAGTAATTTCCTCCCTCCTAACTTACACATGAAGGTAGAAATTAACCCTTCCCTTATCTCGATGCTCCTGCTATCTTTTGGGACCACCAGGTACTAACCACCTCCTACTCCCCGCCCCTGGTTGTGACACCTGGAACCTTTGCAAACTCTTTTCCTTTTGACAATACCTTGGGTCAGTGCCAGGGGTGAGGTGTTCAGGTGGTAATTAGCAAAGGAAAAGGACACCACTTCAGCAAGTCAGTTATCTCTTTCTTTCAGGAGACTCTGCCTCCTTTTAAGCTTAATGTCCCATTAGTACCCCTTAAGACCTTATCTTATGAAGCATCTCTCAGCCAATCTTCCAGGGAGCGCAGTCCCTGGAATGTGGCTTACCTTTGGCAATCAGAAAGGCTTCTTTCCTGAGCAAGGTCTAAACTTTGTGGTTTGTATGCAGTCTGCAGCACTGGGGGTTTATTCCCACACTTAGGTTGACAAGCAACGTCATTAATAGCATCTCTGATGGCCAGGCCCACTAACAGAAGTCGTCTGATACCTATCAGCTTCTGCTCCTTGACTTCGTTTTCCTTTCATATGCAGTTCACATCTCAAAAGTGGTGGTGAGGAGAAGCGTGCCTTCAGGCTGCTGCGGAGGACTGACCCCTGCTGCTGGCTCCTCACACACTATTCTGATCTTCTCTTTATGCCTCCTAACTTCCCACTTTGCAGGGAGCGGCAGGGTGCTTTGGCTTGCATTTCATCTGGGGGTTTTGGAGGGATGGGGAAATAATAGTACCATAGTATCATGGTATCAGTCAGGGTTGGAAAGGACCACAAGGATCAGCTAGTTCCAACCCCCCTGCCATGGGCAGGGACACCCCACACTACATCAGCCTGGCCACAGCCTCAGCCAGCCTGGCCTTAAACACCTCCAGGGACAGGGCCCCAACCACCTCCCTGGACAACCCATTCCAGGGCTTCACCACTCTCATGGGGAAGAACTTCCTCCTCACCTCCAGCCTCAATCTCCCCACCTCCAGCTTCATTCCATTCCCCCTAGTCCTATCACTCCCTGAGCAGTCCCTCCCCAGCCTTCCTGGAGCCCCCTTCAGATCCTGGAAGGCCACAATGAGGTCACCTGGGAGCCTTCTCTTCTGCAGACTGAACAGCCCCAACTCCTTCAGTCTGTCCTCACAGCAGAGGTGCTCCAGCCCTCTGCTCATCCTCCTGGCCCTTCTCTGGACACCTCCCAGCCCCTCCACATCCCTCTTGCAATAGGGGCTCCAGAACTGGAGGCAGGACTCCAGGTGGGGTCTCAGCAGAGCTGAGCAGAGGGGGAGAATCACCTCCCTTGCCCTGCTGGCCACACTTCTCCTGATGCAGCCCAGGATCTGATTGGCTTTCTGGGCTGCAAGTGCACACTGAGAGCTCCTGGTGAGCTTCTCCTCCCCCAGCACCCCCAAGGCTCTCTCCTCAGGGCTGCTTTCCAGCCAGTCCCTGCCCAGCCTGCATTTGTGCCTGGGATTGCCTCCACCCAGCTGCAGGACCCTGCCCTTGCTCTTGTTGAACCTCCTGAGGTTGGCTTGTGCCCACCTCTCCAGCCTGTCCAGCTCCCTCTGGATGGATCCCTTCCCTCCAGCTATCTGCTGCACCACACAGCTTGGTGTCATCAGCAAACCTGCTGAGGGTGCACTCAATGCCACTGTCCATGGCACCCACAAAGATGTGGAACAATCCTGGACCCAGGGCTGATCCCTGAGGGACTCTGCTTGTCCCTGGCCTCCCCTGGGACATGGAGCCATTGACAGCCACTCTTTGGGTGCAGCCATCAAGCCAGTTCCTTATCCATCTAGTGGTCACCCATCACACCCATGTGTCACCAGCCTGGAGACCAGGATGTGGTGTGGGACAGTGTGGAAGGCTTTGCTCAGCTCCAGGCAAATGACATCAGCTGCTCTCCCCTCAGCTCTTGATGTTGTCACCTGTGCAGAGAAGGCCACCAGGTTGGTCAGGCAGGATTTGCCCTTGGTGAAGCCATGCTGACTGTTCCCAATCACCTCTTCACTATTCTTCTGAGCCAGCAGTGCCTCCAGGAGGATCTGCTCCATGACCTTTCTGGGCACAGAGGTGAGACTGCCTGGCCTGGAGTTCCCTGGTTCCTCCTTCTTACCCTTGTTGAAAATGGGGGTGATGTGTGGGCACCAAAAGCACAGATGTGGCCAGCCTCCAAGAAGTACATTCACTACCTGCAATGTGGACCTATCCCACTGGTATGTCACAGCAACCTGGGAATAATGCCAGCATTTTCTCATAGCAGCAAGACACATTAGGTTTGTAGGTAAGTCTGAATCAGACTTCCATGGTACTGATCTGAGGATTAGCTCTTGGTGGCTAGGGCTGATTGCATTCCAAGCTGCCAGGTTCCTTGACAGGGTGTATGAAAACTCTATCATTCCCCACCACAGAAGAAAGGCTTTTCCTTCTGAGGTACCTGAAGGCAGTGCTCTCACTTTCAGACTGAAGTGAGTAAATGGATGTGGGAAAGGGAAAGGAGGCAAATGCAGACACATAGGGTAGAGGTCCATGTATATGCTCTTACTATATCAAATCATAGAATCATCATTGTCTTGGCTGGAAAAGATCTTTAAGGTCATTGAGCCCAACCATCATCTAACTCTGCCAAGTCTGGTGCCAATCTATGTCCCTCAGCACCACAGCTCTGTCTTTGAAACACCTCCAGGGATGGGGATTCAATTACCTCCCTGGGCAGCCTGTTCCAGGGTTTGAGAACCCTTTTGGTGAAGACATTTCATCTAATAGCCAACTTAAACCTCCCTTGGTGCAACTTGAGGCCATTTCCTCTTGTCCCATTGCTTGTTACTAGGGAGAAGAGACCAACACCCAGCTGATCCCAACCTCCTTTTAGTGAGTTGGAAAGAGAAAGAGAGAAGGTCTACCTTCAGCCTCCTCTTCTCCAGACTAAACTACCCCAGTTCCCTCAGCTGCTCTTCACAAGAGCTGTTCTCCAGACCTGGCACTACCTTCATTGCACTCTGGACACACTCCAGCATCTCAGTATCTCTCAGGAATTGGGGACCCTAAAGCTGAACCCAGTACTCAAGGTGTGCCCTCAACAGTGCTGTGTTAATCAGTTCCCTGGTCCTGAGGCAGCCCAGGATGGTGTTGGCCTCCCTGGCCACCGGGGCACATGTTGGCTCACGCTCAGCTAGCTATTGGTCCTTCTCTTCCAGGCAGATTTACAACCACTCTGCCCCAAGCCTGGAACGCTCATGAGGTTGTTACGACCCCGGGGCAGGGCCCTGCACTTGGCCTTGTTGAAGCTCATACAACTGACAGACAACATGAAGCTAGATGGCGCCACAGGCAGACTCAGCCTTAGGCAGTGCTGCCTCCTCACCTGCCTATGAGGCTCATTTGCTGTCACTGACTTCCTGATAGAATAGAATAGGAATAGGATAGGATAGGATAGGATAGAATAGAATAGAATAGAATAGAATAGAATAGAATAGAATAGAATAGAATAGAATAGAATAGAATAGAATAGAATAGAATGGAATGGAATGGAATGGAATGGAATGGAATGGAATGGAATGGAATGGAATGGAATGGAATGGAATAGATCAGGTTGGAAGAGACCTTCAAGATCATCACATCCAACCTATCATCCAACACCACCTAATCAACTAACCCATGGCACCAAGCACCCTGTCAAGTCTCCTCCTGAACACCTCCAGGGATGGTGACTCCACCACCTCCCCAGGCAGCACATTCCAATGGGCAATCACTCTCTCTGTGTAGAACTTCCTAACATCCAGCCTAAACCTCCCTGGCACAGCCTGAGACTGTGTCCTCTTGTTCTGGTGCTGGCTGCCTGGGAGAAGAGACCAACCTCTGCCTGTCTACAACCTCCCTTCAGGTAGTTGTAGAGAGCAAGAAGGTCTCCCCTGAGCCTCCTCCAGGCTAAGCAACCCCAGCTCCCTCAGCCTCTCCTCATAGGGCTCATGTTCCAAACCCATCCCCAGCTTTGTTGCCCTTCTCTGGACACCTTCCAGCAACTCAACCTCCTTCCTAAACGGAGGGGCCCAGAACTGGACCCAATACCCGAGGTGTGGCCTCACCAGTGCAGGGTACAGAATGCAATGAATGGGAAAGATCATGAACTGAAAGGGTGTGCTTTTCCTGCAGGGCCACTGAGTGTCACCACTGCACCAAGGCTTGCTCTGCTAAGATGCTGTCACTCCAGCAAAACTCCTTTGCTAAAATGGGAAATGGGTTGGAATGGGGGGGGGGGGGTGGGGGTGGGGTGGTGAGGGGTAAGGAAAAAGTCAATGGAATGAAAGCAGGCTGCTTTTTGGTGAGAAGCCAGGAAGATCTGCATCTGAAATGTGAGCAAATGCTCCTACCTATGAAAGCTAGTCTCATAAACAGTGCTACTGGGGACAAGAGTTGTGGGATGGGACAAATGCTTCATCAGGAGACACTGAACACGCTGTGATTGCACCAGCTGGTGAGCCAGAGGAGAATGTGGTGGGGAGGTGAGGGGACCGGGGTTGACAAAAACAGGGAAGGTGGTAGATAAGGTCCCTGCAAAGCTGTTTTCTGCCCCTGTGCTCAGCACTGGTTAGGCCACACCTTGAGTCCTGTGTCCAGTTCTGGGCCCCTCAGTTTAAGAAGGACATTGAGAGACTTGAAGGTGTCCAGAGAAGGGCAACAAAGGTGGGGAGGAATCTGCAGCACAGCCCTGTGAGGAGAGGCTGAGGGAGCTGGGGTTGCTTAGCCTGGAGGAGGCTCAGGAGAGACCTGATTGCTCTCTACAACTACCTGAAGGGAGGTTGTAGACAGGCAGAGGTTGGTCTCTTCTGCCAGGCAACCAGCACCAGAACAAGAGGACACAGTCTCAAGCTGTGCCAGGGGAGGTTTAGGCTGGAGGTGAGGAGAAAGTTCTTCCCAGCAAGAGAGATTGGCCATTGGAATGTGCTGCCCAGGGATGTGGTGGAGTCACCATCCCTGGAGGGGTTCAAAGAAGGATTGGATGTGGCACTTGGAGCCATGGTTTAGTTAGTCCTGAGGTGTTGGGTGACAGGTTGGACTTCCTGATCTCTGAGGTCTTTTCCAACCTTATTGATTCTATGATTCTATGTTTGTCAGCTGACCTTTCCATGTCAGATAGGGGAAGGCATGTGATAAAACTCTCTGGTGACCAGTTTGAATCAAACAAAAAGGTACTTGATAAGAACAGGGCTTATGGGAGCCAGCAGTATCAGCAACTTCACAAAGCTCATCAACTACTCAAAAAATTGGTCTGTAACAAAGGGAACAGGTTGTGATGTATCCTCCATCATTCCTACTACCATGCTTGGATGTGGGAACAGAACAAGGGGAAAGGACTGCAGATGTTAGTCAGGAGCACCTGCTTTCCCACAGTCTGGTAGGATGAAAGATACATCCTTCCTTCCTGCACCAACAGAGATGAGTGGGAGCTCCTTCCTTCAAGCAGAACAATACTCAAGTACGAGTTTCAGGGCAGTGTCCAAGCTGACAACAGATGTGAATAGAATAGAAAGAATAAACCAGGCTGGAAGAGACCTTCAAGATCATCGAGTCCAACTCATCATCCAACACCATCTAATCAACTAAACCATGGCACCAAGCACCCCATCAAGTCTCCTCCTGAACACCTCCAGTGATGGTGACTCCACCACCTCCTTGGGCAGCCCATTCCAATGGGCAATCACTCTCTCTGTGTAGAACTTCTTCCTAACCTCCAGCCTGAACCTCCCCTGGCACAGCCTGAGACTGTGTCCTCTTGTTCTGGTGCTGGCTGCCTGGGAGAAGAGACCAACCTCTGCCTGTCTACAACCTCCCTTCAGGTACTTGGAGAGAGCAAGAAGGTCTCCCCTGAGCCTCCTCTTCTCCAGACTAAGCAATCCCAGCTCCCTCAGCCTCTCCTCACAGGGCTGTGTTCCAAACCCCTCCCCAGCTTTGTTGCCCTTCTCTGGACACCTTCCAGCAAGTCAACCTCCTTCCTAAACTGAAGGGCCCAGACACACACATGGCTGCACTGGCAGGAGACAGCACTCCAAAGACACCCCAAAAACCCATAGGCAGTCACAGGAGCCTGATCCTGCTCCCAAAGGACTAGAGCAAGCAGAAATGTGCTCTTGGGATTCTGGGCCCTTAAGCCATTCATTCTGCTTGCTGGCTTCAGAGACCACAGCTTGTTATCAGACCACAGACAAGCACACAGCAGAGAGCACAGCCATAGAGGTAATGATTCAAACAATGGATTGCCAATACAGTACAGACAGCAGTGATCAGGTGAGAAACCTGTCCATACAAATGCACTGGTTGCATTTCACCCAGCTCAGCTCATCAGTTCATCAGTTCAGGATCTCAGATAGTGATAGGACCAAGGGGAATGGAATGAAGCTGGAGGTGGGGAGATTGAGGCTGGAGGTGAGGAGGAAGTTCTTCCCCATGAGAGTGGTGAAGCCCTGGAATGGGTTGTGCAGGGAGGTGGTCGAGGCCCTGTCCCTGGAGGTGTTTAAGGCCAGGCTGGATGAGGCTGTGGCCAGGCTGATGTAGTGTGGGGTGTCCCTGCCCATGGCAGGGGGGTTGGAACTAGATTCTCCTTGTGGTCCCTTCCAGCCCTGACTGATACTATGATACTATGATCCCTCTCCACTTTCCCCCAATCCACCTCGATCCCCTCATTGCCCTGCCTGCAAGCAACCCAAACCTACCAACGCAGTCGTCCAAATTCTCAAATGGTCTTTAAGCATTCCAACATCCCTCACTACCACAGCTGAAGCACTCCCATCAAGCCCTAAAGCCTCCACATTGCATTAGTCCCTCTTTGTTTGCATGGATTCCAGAGTTTCCTCCCTTGAATACACTTCCCTGGAGTTCGGGAGACAAATGGCTCTATCTAAATGGTCTATCACCCAGCCATTGAGGGCCTTTAGGAGCGGTTGATTCACGGAGATTAGGTTGTCTGGGTTCCCTGCCTAGGCACTGCCGCTTTGATCACTATCTGGCTATATTTTGAGCAGCCTGAACACTCCTCTTTCCCCCTCCAAGATAACCAGCCAGATTTCTATCCAAATAAAAATCAACCTCCAGCACAGAAACACTGCTCAGTCTGCAGAAGAGAAGGCTCCGAGGTGAGGGTCAGTCTCACCTCTGTGCCTGGAAAGATCATGGAGCAGATCCTCCTGGAGTCACTACTCGCTCAAAAGAATAGTGAAGAGGTGATTGGGAACAGTCAGCATGGCTTTGCCAAGGGCAAATCCTGCCTGACCAACTTGGTGGCCTTCTATGAGCAGGTGACAACATCAATAGCTGAGGGGAGAGCAGCTGATGTCGTTTGCCTGGAGCTGAGCAAAGCCTTCCACACTGTCCCACACCACATCCTGGTCTCCAGGCTGGTGACACATGGGTGTGATGGGTGACCACTAGATGGATAAGGAACTGGCTTGATGGCTGCACCCAGAGAGTGGCTGTCAATGGCTCCATGTCCCAGGGGAGGCCAGGGACAAGCAGAGTCCCTCAGGGATCAGTCCTGGCACCAGGCTTGTTCAACATCTTTGTGGGGGCCATGGACAGTGGCACTGAGTGCACCCTCAGCAGGTTTGCTGATGACACCAAGCTGTGTGGTGCAGCAGACAGCTGGAGGGAAGGGAGGCCATCCAGAGGGACCTGGACAGGCTGGAGAGGTGGGCACAAGCCAACCTCAGGAGGTTCAACAAGACCAAGGGCAGGGTCCTGCAGCTGGGTGGAGGCAATCCCAGGCACAAATGCAGGCTGGGCAGGGACTGGCTGGAAAGCAGCCCTGAGGAGAGAGCCTTGGGGGTGCTGGGGGAGGAGAAGCTCACCAGGAGCTCTCAGTGTGCACTTGCAGCCCAGAAAGCCAATCAGATCCTGGGCTGCATCAGGAGAAGTGTGGCCAGCAGGGCAAGGGAGGTGATTCTCCCCCTCTGCTCAGCTCTGGGGAGACCCCACCTGGAGTACTGCCTCCAGTTCTGGAGCCCCTATTGCAAGAGGGATGTGAAGGCGCTGGAAGGTGTCCAGAGAAGGGCCAGGAGGATGAGCAGAGGGCTGGAGCACTTCTCCTGTGAGGACAGACTGAAGGAGTAGGGGCTGTTCAGTCTGGAGAAGAGAAGGCTCCCAGGTGACCTCATTGTGGCCTTCCAGGATCTGAAGGGGGCTCCAGGAAGGCTGGGGAGGGACTGCTCAGGATCTCAGGGAGTGATAGGACTAGGGGGAATGGAATGAAGCTGGAGGGTGGGGGAGATTGAGGCTGGAGGGGAGGAGGAAGTTCTTCCCCATGAGAGTGGTGAAGCCCTGGAATGGGTTGTCCAGGGAGGTGGTTGGGGCCCTGTCCCTGGAGGTGTTTAAGGCCAGGCTGGCTGAGGCTCTGGCCAGGCTGATGTAGTGTGGGGTGTCCCTGCCCATGGCAGGCGGGGTGGAACTAGATGATCCTTGTGGTCCCTTCCAACCCTGACTGGTACTATGGTACTTCACTTGGAAAAAGATCTTTTAAGATAATCATAGTATCATAGCATCAGTCAGGGTTGGAAGGGACCACAGGGATCATCCAGTTCCAACCCCCCTGCCACGGGCAGGGACACCCCACACTAGAGCAGCCTGGCCAGAGTCCAACCATTCTCTACTTCTCCCAAGTCTGGTGCTAAACCACGTCCCTCAGCACCACATCTGTGTCTTTGAAACAGAATGGAGATTCGAGACCATTTTCAGTGAGGAAGTTTCTTTCAATAGCCAACCTAAACCTCCCTCGGTGCCTCTTGTCCTATCACTTGCTGCTAGGCAGGAGAGACCAACACCCAGCTTGCTCCAAACTCCTTTCAGGAGCTGTGAAGAGCAAGGTCTCCACTCCGCTTCCATTTCTCGACTCTTAGAATAGAATCAGACTAGAATAGGATCTCTGAAATCATTATTTAAGCAAGTACAAGAAATGTGATCCCAATGGAGTGGTGTGGTATGTGGTGGAAGGACAGAAAAGGAGAACACTGCAGGACTCTCACATGGGTAACCTGCAGCTTACTGTAAGCAGCGAGAGACACTCAACCTCCTTGTAACAATAGGACCTAGAATAGAATTAACCAGGTTGGAAAAGACCTTGGAGATCATTGATTCCAACCTATCACCCAGCACCATTCCTGAGCAGCTAAACCATGGCACCAAGTGCCTCGTTTTAAACCCCTCCCAGTGATGGTGACTCCACCACCTCCCTGGGCAGCACATCCCAATGGGCAATCTCTCTTGCTGGGAAGAACTTCCCCACATCCAGCCTGAACCTCCCCTTGTGCGGCTGGGTTCTTGATGCCTCGGCTGGGACAAGGCCCTGCAGGAGGACTGTACCGGGGTACAAAATGTCCTTCCTTGGCAGGGCCTGGGGGAGGGCAAAACGGCCCCCAACGGGGCGGGGAGAGGAGGAGAGGGGGAGAGGGGAGGAGAGGGGGAGAGGGGAGGAGAGGGGGAGAGGGGAGGAGAGGGGGAGAGGGGAGGAGAGGGGGAGAGGGGAGGAGAGGGGGAGAGGGGAGGAGAGGGGGAGAGGGGAGGAGAGGGGGAGAGGGGAGGAGAGGGGAGAGGGGAGGAGAGGGGGAGAGGGGAGGAGAGGGGGAGAGGGGAGGAGAGGGGGAGAGGGGAGGAGAGGGGGAGAGGGGAGGAGAGGGGAGAGGGGAGGAGAGGGGGAGAGGGAGGAGAGGGGGAGAGGGGAGGAGAGGGGGAGAGGGGAGGAGAGGGGGAGAGGGGAGGAGAGGGGGAGAGGGGAGGAGAGGGGGAGAGGGGAGGAGAGGGGGAGAGGGGAGGAGAGGGGAGAGGGGAGGAGAGGGGGAGAGGGGAGGAGAGGGGGAGAGGGGAGGAGAGGGGGAGAGGGGAGGAGAGGGGGAGAGGGGAGGAGAGGGGGAGAGGGGAGGAGAGAGGGGGGAGAGGGGAGGAGAGGGGGAGAGGGAGGAGAGGGGGAGAGGGGAGGAGAGGGGGAGAGGGGAAGAGAGGGGGAGAGGGGGAGAGAGGGGGAGAGGGGGAAGAGAGGGGGAGAGGGGGGAGAGGAGGAGAGGAGGAGAGGAGGAGAGGAGGAGAGGAGGAGAGGAGGAGAGGAGGAGAGGAGGAGAGGAGGAGAGGAGGAGAGGAGGAGAGGAGGAGAGGAGGAGAGGAGGCTCCCCAGCCGCCCCACTCGGCGGCCTCCCGGCCTCAGCGCGCTCGCCAGGCCCCGGCTGCCGTCACCGGGGCAACGGGCAAGCGGCGGCCGGGGAGGCGGGGGGGGGAGGCGCGGGGGTCAGGTGACCGGAAAGTGCCGGGCGGGCGGAAGTGACGCAGCGGCCGCGAGCGCCAGACGCCAAAGTTAAAAAAAAAAAAGGAAAAAGAAAAATAGGAAAGGAAAGAAAAGAAAAAAAATATAGGGGGGGAAGGGAAAAGGCAAGAAAATTTAAGCCCACAAATGGGGAGCCGAAGCGGCGCCCGCGGGTAAATGCCGCCCGGCGCGGCCTGGCCGGCGCCTTCCTGCCTCGAGGCTGCTCCAGCAGGCCGCGGCCCCGCGGGGCGCCCGCGCGAGGTAACGCCCTCGGCCCCGCCCTCCCCCGACAGCGGCCTCCCCCCTCCCCCGGGCACCGCCCGCCCCGCCCCTCGCGGCCCGGGGCCCGTGTCAGGGGGGGCGTGTCAGGCGGCGGCGGCCCCGGGGGCTCCGGTAACGCCGCAGCGCGGGGCGGGCCGGGCGAGCGGGCAGGATCGTGGCGGCGGCGGCGCCGCTGCTGCTGCGGGAGCCGTGCGGAGCGGGGCAGTGCCGCGGCGGCTGCAGGTGAGGCCGGGCCCGGGAAGGCGGGCGGCCGCGGAGGGGAGACTATCCCGGGGCCGAGGCGAGCTGGAAGTTGACAGCGGCGGCGGAGCGGCCATTGTCTGCCCGGCCCCGGGAGCAGCGGCCGGGAAGTGCCCCCCTCGCAGCCCCGATCCCCGCTGCCGGGCAGCCGCCGCCGCTTCCCCGCCGCCGGCAGCCGGGCGTTGAACACGCGCCTTTCTTTAGCTCCCCGGTGGCGGGCATCCTGCGGTGGATCCCCGCCTCCCGTGCTGTGGGCAGGGCGGGCAGGGCTCCTGCACGCTCCGGCTTAACTTTGCTGCTGGAGTTGCCGGCGGCCTGGGAGGGAGGGAGGGCTGCCGCCGTGCCGCCCCCCTCGCCCACCCCTGCCGGACCCCGTCCCGGGCGGCTGCGCTGGCCCCGCTCGGCGGGGGAGGGCGGGCGACGGGCCGAGCAACAGCCCTGGGGTGGGGAGCGGGGTGCTGCGCGGGTCGCTGCACCTTCCCGAGCATCCCAGGGCGCAGTATCGTGTGTCCCGGGCGGTTCGCACACCTCTGCGGAGCTCGGGGGCTGTGTAGGAAACTACAGTTCGCAGAGCAATGAGCGAGCTGCAATCCTGGTTGCTGATTTTCTTTCTCCTCGAAACATGTAGGCAGACCTGTGCAAACGTTACCTGTTGGTTAGTTTTTCCGTGGATGAAGAGATGAAACCGTCTGTGAGATTAGAAAGTGTTCTTCGGGCAACATCCACTAACATGTACTGGGGGGGAAGGGATGGATGGGGTGAGCCAGGAAAACTTTGCTACCTCCTACCCAGTGTTGAGTGACTAGAGGAGATGTTTGACCTGGCTCTTTTCCTATTGAGAAAGGCCAGAAGCTTGTAGATCAATCACCTGTAGTGGGTACTGAGGTCACAGAGGTTCTGCACCAGCCCATGAGGTGATTGGGAACAGTCAGCATGGCTTCACCAAGGGCAAATCCTGCCTGACCAACCTGGTGGCCTTCTATGAGCAGGTGACAACATCAATAGCTGAGGGGAGAGCAGCTGATGTCGTTTGCCTGGAGCTGAGCAAAGCCTTCCACACTGTCCCACACCACATCCTGGTCTCCAGGCTGGTGACACATGGGTGTGATGGGTGACCACTAGATGGATAAGGAACTGGCTTGATGGCTGCACCCAAAGAGTGGCTGTCCATGGCTCCATGTCCCAGTGGAGGCCAGGGACAAGCAGAGTCCCTCAGGGATCAGTCCTGGGACCAGGCTTGTTCAACACCTTTGTGGGTGCCATGGACAGTGGCACTGAGTGCACCCTCAGCAGGGTTGCTGATGACACCAAGCTGTGTGGTGCAGCAGACAGCTGGAGGGAAGGGAGGCCATCCAGAGGGACCTGGACAGGCTGGAGAGGTGGGCACAAGCCAACCTCAGGAGCTTCAACAAGACCAAGGGCAGGGTCCTGCAGCTGGGTGGAGGCAATCCCAGGCACAAATGCAGGCTGGGCAGGGTCTGGCTGGAAAGCAGCCCTGAGGAGAGAGACTTGGGGGTGCTGGGGGAGGAGAAGCTCACCAGGAGCTCTCAGTGTGCACTTGCAGCCCAGAAAGCCAATCAGATCCTGGGCTGCATCAGGAGAAGTGTGGCCAGCAGGGCAAGGGAGGTGATCCTCCCCCTCTGCTCAGCTCTGCTGAGACCCCACCTGCAGTACTGCCTCCAGTTCTGGAGCCCCTATTGCAAGAGGGATGTGGAGGTGCTGGAAGGTGTCCAGAGAAGGGCCAGGAGGATGAGCAGAGGGCTGGAGCACCTCTCCTGTGAGGACAGACTGAAGGAATTGGGGCTGTTCAGTCTGGAGAAGAGAAGGCTCCCAGGTGACCTCATTGTGGCCTTCCAGTATCTGAAGGGGGCTCCAGGAAGGCTGGGGAGGGACTGCTGAGGATCTCAGGGAGTGATAGGACTAGGGGGAATGGAATGAAGCTGGAGGTGGGGAGATTGAGGCTGGAGGTGAGGAGGAAGTTCTTCCCCATGAGAGTGGTGAAGCCCTGGAATGGGTTGTCCAGGGAGGTGGTTGGGACCCTGTCCCTGGAGGTGTTTAAGCCCAGGCTGGCTGAGGCTGTGGCCAGGCTGATGTAGTGTGGGGTGTCCCTGCCCATGGCAGGGGGGCTGGAACTAGATGATCCTTGTGGTCCCTTCCAACCCTGACTGATACTATGATACTATGTTCTCATGCTGCTTCATGAGCTGCTTTTCCTCTCCCCACTGTGCTGTCACTCTTGCCTCTGTGCACTTCCCTCTCTCTCTCAGGGATGCGGTTCCAGCCGCTGTTGATAGGTTAAGTTGCAGTAATGGACACGGTGTTACTCGGGGTTGTTGCTATTCTTTTTGCTTGGGAGCTACTGATTGCTTTTGCTAGGTGAGTTGATTAGCTAAGTGTTTTGGAGCACTCCTGGTTTACCCAGCTGGTTCCCCAGCTCATGGAGCAGCAGCTAGAGAAGTCAAGCTGATAGCCCAGAGGTCACTAGGTTTTTGGAGGGCACTGAAAGATGTGCTAAGAGGAGGGGAGTGTAGTCTGTGCTGTTTCTAGTGGACATAGCCTGTATGTGGATGGGATTACACTAACATAGAGCTGCATTCTTGGATGAACTTGCCTAGGGAGATTCTATGCCTTTCCACTTTAGTGTTTCAAAAGGGCTTTGCTGGGTAACCTGGCTTCTTGCAAGCAACTTAAAGTTCTCACTGCCCTTCTGCAAAGGGAGACTATGATCCTCTAACCATGCCCCCAAAAAGCCTTCTCCTTATGCTGAGACCACAGTTCTATGATGTCTCATCCCAGAAGTGTTTCTGCAGGGTTGTGTTTGTGGCAGAGCCTCGTTTGAAGGAGATCTAGATCAGTGTGGAACTCCAACAATTGCTGGAAGCCTGAAGAATCAATTATGCTCCTTGCTGGGGAAACGCAGATGGTGGAGCAGAGCACCAAGTCAGAAGCCAGGTTTCTCCTCATGCAGCTGTTGAGCTGTGGATGTGTGCTACAGCTAAGCTGAGCCTTACTGAACTTCCTGTCTCTCTCACTGCCCCTTGCAGCATCACAGGTGAGCTAATTCCACTTGCTGAGCAGGCAGAAAGTGCTCTTCAGCAGAGTTGTTCTGAGAAGTTACCAGGTTGATCTAGTGAGCCCCAGAAGCAAGGTAAATGCTGAGGCACTGAGGGTGAGCAAGGGAACGGAGATTACCTCCTAATGGTAGCTAAGCCAGTAGTTAACTTGGTGTAACCATGTGCAGCTTCCTTCTGACTTGCATTTAACCCTCCTCCCACCCCCTCAAGTTCTTAGTTAGTTGACCACAGTATTTTTTTCTCTCAAAAAGTCTCCTCTCTCCCTTCTCAGTGTCTCTCCAGACACCATTTACATTTGGTGGTGCTGCCCCCTAACAAAGATATTTAAGGCAATTGTTTTCTCCAGAGCTTTTCAGTTCCAGATGGGCTTCTTGACCAAGTCTTTTGACCTGCAGCAGGGTTGTGCCTGAAGAGAGAAGGGGCCAGGTAGGAGGGGATGCCTCCCAGCTCAGGTGGCTGCAGGGCAGAATCACAGTCTCACAGTATCACCAAGGCTGGAAGGGACCTCGAGGATCATCGAGTCCAACCTGTCACCACAGACCTCATGACTAGACCATGGCACCAAGTGCCACATCCAATCCCCTCTTGAACACCTCCAGGGATGGGGACTCCACCACCTCCCTGGGCAGCACATTCCAATGGCCGATCTCTCTTTCAGTTAAGAACTTTCTCCTCCTCTCCAAGCCTAAACTTCCCCTGGTGCAGCTTGAGACTGTGTCCTCTTGTTCTGGTGCTGCTTGCCTGGGAGAAGAGACCAACCCCCACCTGGCTACAACCTCCCTTCAGGTAGTTGTAGAGAGCAATGAGGTCTCCCCTGAGCCTCCTCTTCTCCAGGCTAAGCAACCCCAGCTCCCTCAGCCTCTCCTCACAGGGCTGTGCTCAAGGCCTCTCCCCAGCCTTGTTGCCCTTCTCTGGACACCTTCAAGTCTCTCAATGTCCTTCCTAAACTGAGGGGCCCAGAACTGGACACAGGACTCAAGGTGTGGCCTAACCAGTGCAGTGTACAGGGGCAGAATGACCTCCCTACTCCTGCTGGCCACACTGTTCCTGTTGCAGGCCAGGATGCCATTGGCCCTCTTGGCCACCTGGGCACACTGCTGGCTCATGTTTAGGCAGCTGTCAATCAGCACCCCCAGGTCCCTCTCTGTTTGGCAGCTCTCAGCCACTCTGACCCCAGCCTGTAGCTCTGCCTGGGGTTGCTGTGGCCAAAGTGCAGCACCTGGCACTTGGACTTGTTGAATGCCATCCTGTTGGCCTCTGCCCATCTGTCCAGTCGGTCGAGGTCCCTCTGCAGAGCCCTTCTGTCCTCTAACTGACCAACATCTGCTCCTAACTTGGTGTCATCTGCAAATTTGCTGATGACTGACTCAATCCCCTCATCCAGATCATGAATGAAGATGTTAAAGAGGATGGGGCCCAGCACTGATCCCTGGGGCACACCACTGGTGCCTGGCTGCCAGCTGGCTGTGGCACCATTCACCACCACTCTCTGCGTTCAGCCTCCAGCCAGTTCCTAACCCAGCTCAGAGTGCTGCTGTCCAAGCCAGGGGCTGACAGCTTGGCCAGGAGTTTGCTGTGGGGGATGGTGTCAGAGGCCTTGCTGAAGTCCAGGCAGACTCCATCCACAGCCTGCCCCACAGGCACCAGGCAGTCACCTGGGCATAGAAGGAGATCAGGTTGGAGAGGCAGGACCAATGGCCAACACTGAAGCAGTGCAGGAAGCTGCTTGATGGATCAGGAGGGAGATGCCTGGGCAGAACCTCTGAGCAGAAGTAAAGATGTGTGGGGAAGACAAGAGTGGGGCAGCAGTTATCTGCTTGTCCATCCCAGAGTGTTCCAGACTTTTGAGGAGCAAGTTTAGGGCAGCAATTCCCTGGCTGAGCCAGCCATCCTCTGCAGTGCTAATGCTGCTGCCCTACTTTAAAGTCATCTGCTGCCCTTAACACCATTCCAGAACTTAAAAAGCTGTCTGGTTGAGGCTGTTGTTGGACCTTTCCTGTGCTGCTCTGGTGTTCTGTGTACCTGGGGAGAGTAGTGTTTGGTGAAGGTGTGAAGCTTGAAAGCTCTGGATTTGTAAGGGTCTGGATAACAGCAGTGCTGCTGGGGGATCCAGAATGCCTAAGGGTCTCGTTTAGAGGTCTCTCAGATACCTTGCAGGGGAGCCAGCTGGTGTTTTGGAAACAAACAGGCTGACAGTGATACTGAGGCTGCCAGAGCCTGCCTTTTTGTGTTTTCCCCCCCATGGACTATTATTATTCTACAAAGGGAAATGGTTTTGGTGGAATTCTGTTGAGTCAGCACTTCTGCACTTTCCCTTTTCTGGCTCTAACCTTTCCTGCTATTACTCCTTATGGAGCCCATGTTTCTTGCTCTGGGAGGCTCCCTGATCGTCCCAATCTGTTACTCTTCTTCTAAGCACTCACTCCTCAGTGTTTAGTCTTTTCCCCTTGGCTGGTGAAAGCCTTCTCCAGTCCTTTTTCACTCCTGTGTTTTGCTGCAACTCCTCTTTCTGCTGCTGGAAGATCTCTCTGGCCCTGCCTGACATCTTCAGCAGCTTTCACCTCCAAGTATCACAGTGTCACAGTATCACCAAGGTTGGAAGAGACCTCAAAGATCATCGAGTCCAACCTGTCACCCAACACCTCATGACTAGACCATGGCACCAAGTGCCACATCCAATCCCCTCTTGAACACCTCCAGGGATGGGGACTGCACCACCTCCCTGGGCAGCACATTCCAATGACTAATGACTTTCTCTGTGAAGAGCTTTCTCCTCACCTCCAGCCTAAACCTCCCCTGGCACAGCTTGAGACTGTGTCCTCTTGTTCTGGTGCTGCTTGCCTGGCAGAAGAGACCAATCCCTTCCTGGCTACAGCCTCCCTTCAGGTAGTTGTAGACAGCAATGAGGTCTCCCCTGAGCCTCCTCTTCTCCAGGCTAAGCAACCCCAGTTCCCTCAGCCTCTCCTCACAGGGCTGTGCTCAAGGCCTCTCCCCAGCCTTGTTGCCCTTCTCTGGACACCTTCAAGTCTCTCAATGTCCTTCTTAAACTGAGGGGCCCAGAACTGGACACAGGACTCAAGGTGTGGCCTAACCAGTGCTGAGCACAGGGCACAATGACTTCCCTGCTCCTGCTGGCCACACTGTTCCTAATGCAGGCCAGGATGCCATTGGCCTTCTTCAAGTGTTGCCAGTGAATCCTTCATCCACTCTGCTAATGACTCTCTTCCTCCTGAAAGCAGCTAGCCACCACAGGTAGCAGCTTGCAGTCCAATATTCAAGTTGGGAACTGCCAGCATCAACAAGTAGCTGGAAGTCCATGGGATCAGAGAATGAAGAGAATAGTCAAGGGCTGGGGGCTACACTGGGAGATGGAGGACTGAGCTGACACAGCTGCAGGGTGTTTAAGGCCAGGCTGGCTGAGGCTCTGGCCAGCCTGATCTAGTGTGGGGTGTCCCTGCCCATGGCAGGGGGGTTGGAACTAGATGATCCTCGTGGTCCCTTCCAACCCTGACTGATACTATGATACTATGATATGAAAATGCTGTCTCTTGTGGGAGTGGAGGAAGAAGAGATCAGAAGTTGCCAAAGTGCAGTGGAAGCCTGGACAGTGCAGTTCCCCTCAGGGCAGAAGCCTCCCCTGAAGGAGGGGTGAGCAGGTTTGTTAGCCACGCTGATGTTCTGCATGGGCTGCAGCTGCTCCTTCACTCTGCTGCCTTTATGAGAGTTCAGGGTGCTGCAGCTTCCAGCTGTGGCATGGCAAGAAAAACAGGAGAATGTGTGTGTGACATTCCTGACTGTGGTGATGCAGGATTTAAAGCATGAGTGTAATTTTGGGGTGATTGCAGACCCCTGTCACACACAGTGGCCTGCAGAGCCACGCAGCGGGCCTGGAGCTGGGATGACCTGGGATACTCTGGTAACCAAGCTGTGTGATGCAGTGAACTGTGCTTTGGGTCTGTCTCTAGCCTGACTTAGTTTCCAGTTCTCTCAATGTAGATCTGGAGCCTGCTTGAGTTCCTGGGATCCTGTCACCATGGAGACTGAAAGTGAGCAGAATTCCAGCTCCAGCAGCGGGGGCTCCGGTTCTGGGGGAAGCACCCGGCCTCAGATCTCACAGATGTCTCTCTATGAGCGACAGGCTGTGCAGGTGAGACAGGAGTATGCTCTTGAATGCTGTGTGCAGCAGTGGGGAGTGGTGGTGAGCCCTTTGGTGTTCCTCTGAACAGAATTAACCAGGTTGGAAATGACCTCAAAGATCATCAAGTCCAACCTATCACCCAGCACCATCTGATCAGCTAAACCATGGCACCAAGTGCCTCAGCCAGGCTCTTCCTAAACACCTCCAGGGATGGTGACTCCACCACCTCCCTGAGCAGCCCATTCCAATGGCCAATCTTTCTGTATAGAACTTCTTCCTAACATCCAGCCTGAACCTTTCCTGGCACAGCTTGAGACTGTGTCCTCTTGTTCTGGTGCTGGTTGCTAGAGAGAAGAGACCAACCCCCACCTGGCTACAACCTCCCTTCAGGGAGTTGTAGAGAGCAAGAAGGTCTCCCCTGAGCCTCCTTTTGTCCAGGCTAAGCAACCCCAGCTCCCTCAGCCTCTCCTCACAGGGCTGTGCTCCAGACCCCTCCCCAGCTTTGTTGCCCTTCTCTGGACACCTTCCAGCACCTCAACATCTTTCCTAAACTGAGGGGCCCAGAACTGGACACAGGACTCAAGGTGTGGCCTAACCAGTGCAGTGTACAGGGGCAGAATGACTTCTGAGTTGTGTGTTGAGGTGGAAGCATGCTTGAGGAGCTACCTTGTGTTCAGTTTTAGACATTCTTATGCTAGGCCAAGTGCTTAGTTCCTGCAGGCTGACACTCTGCTCCATATTTTATAGGCCACTCCTCTGGTGTCCAGCCTCTTAGATTTGATCCCAGCTGGTTTTAGCCTGCTGTGACAGAGCAAGTTGTTCAGTTTATCATCCCAGTTCCTCTGTGCAGCATATATCCTCTGTGTCCATACCACACTGTGACCCCTGTCAGTCTGCTTGAGCAAGCCCATCCCCTGACTCCTGAAGTTTATTGAAGTCTTGCAAGTGTGCTTCCTGCTGCCCTGCAATACCCCTCTGATCCAGCCTGCTGCCAGATTTGTAGCTGTGCTGCATATTTCCCTCTGCCAGCCTGGTGACTTTGCTTTTTTCCTGGTGTCTAGCATGGTCCCATGGCTGTTACTTATTTCTTCCTTGCTCTCTTAATTGCATTTCAAGGGCATGCTATTTTTGACAATTGGGTTTTCCTCTTTCTCTAGGCCCTGCAGGCACTCCAGAGGCAGCCCAATGCAGCCCAGTACTTCCACCAGTTTATGCTCCAGCAGCAGCTTAACAGTGCTCAGCTTCACAGCCTGGCTGCTGTCCAGCAGGTGAGTTGCCAAGGAGCAGGAGGAGAGGAATTAGGTTTGTTGTTGAGATCCAGAGAGTGTCTCTTTTGTACTTTGACATGTGCACTGAGGTCATCCTGCTGCTCCATGAGATGAGAAGTCCCTAAACACTTAGTTTAAAGCTAAGACAAACAGCTGCTAAACTGGAAGCCTGATTCAATGAGGCAATTGGGTTTCAGGTACAAAGCAAGGGAAGGTAGAATTTGACATCCCCACCAGGAGATTTGCTCTGACCAGTACCTGCACCTTCTGTACCTGTGGGGTGGAAGCTAGCAGTGGATGCACTAGTGCTGAGAGGCTGCACTAAAGTGAGCCATGCATTGGTGCTTCTCTGAGAGCAGACATGGTCCTGTGTGAGGGGAATGTCAGGTGCTGTCCTCTGAATGTTCTGTCTTCAAACTTAGGAGCCTGTGTTGGCTTTTCCAGTTACCTAAGCAGAGCAGCATGGGGTAGGTCTTGTCCAGCCAGGAGGCTGTTGCTTGGAGATCTGTTTATACAAGTCAAGATACTTCATGGTGCATAATTCTTGAGGGATTTTTATTCGGTTTGCTTTTAACAACTCATCTATTTAGAATCATAGAATTAATAAGGTTGGAAAAGACCTCAGAGATCATCAAGTCCAACCTCTCACCCAACACCTCAGGACTAACTAAACCATGGCACCAAGTGCCACATCCAATTCCCTCTTGAACACCTCCAGGGATGGGGACTCCACCACCTCCCTGGGCAGCACATTCCAATGGCCAATTCCTCTTCCTGGGAAGAACTTTCTCCTCACCTCCAGCCTAAACTTCCCCTGGCACAGCTTGAGACTGTGTCCTCTTGTTCTGGTGCTGGGTGCATGGGAGAAGAGACCAACCCCCAGCTGGCTACAACCTCCCTTCAGGGAGTTGTAGAGAGCAATGAGGTCTCCCCTGAGCCTCCCCTTCTCCAGGCTAAGCAACCCCAGGTCCCTCAGCCTCTCCTCACAGGGCTGTGCTCCAGACCCCTCCCCAGCCTCGTTGCCCTTCTCTGGACACCTTCAAGTGTTTTGATATCCTTCTTAAATTGAAGGGCCCAAAACTGGACACAGGACTCAAGGTGTGGCCTAACCAATGCTGAGTACAAGGCCACAATGCCCTCCCTGCTCCTGCTGTCCACACTGTTCCTGTTGCAGGCCAGGATGCCCGTGGCCTTCATGGCCAGTTTCATCAGTTGAAGGTGGATTATGTGTGATGTAAATACAATTCTGTCAGTGTAACACTGTCTCCATCAGTAGCTGTTCCCCTTGGCTGTTAGTCCTGGGTGTAATGGTTTTCAGAGTCCCTGTAAGGGTCTGCTGTCCCCTGCCTTGCACAGTGTGTGGTACTGAACTGGTTGCAGAAGAGGAGGCACCTTCCCCAGCTGGTGCACCTGACCTGCAGGGCACCACAGGCATTTGTAGGGGTTAGATTGTGCTCCTGTTCTCAGAAGTGAGAGAGGGTGCTGCTGGGACCAGCTGTTCTCACAAAGCCAAGTATTTGGACAGGATTGGAAAGTTTGTTCCAGGTATTCATTTCTCTGTTAATCTCTTTTGCAGGCTACAATTGCAGCCAGTAGACAGGCCAGCTCCCCCAACACCAGCACCCCTCAACAGACCACCACCACTCAGGCCTCTGTAAGTAACTGCTCCCTCACATGTGTCTCAAAACCTCCCTCCCAGCCCCTGCCTTGTTTTCTCTGCCCTTTGTGTTTGAGGAAGGCAGGTCAGCCAGGGAAACACAGCTTCTGAGCACTCTGGGTGTCCTCAAGGTGCAGACCACTGAGCATTTAGGGTGCTGTTGTTATTGGAGGGGGTTGTGGAGACCAGAGGTTTCCAAGTGGGAGAAGCTTCTTAGCAGGAAATGCAGAGACTGATCTCTCTTTGCTGAGGCCTTGGGGACATGTTGTCACGGGTTGGAAAAGGATTACAACTTTGGAGGAGTCATGAGCATCTTGAAAGGGAAAGCTTTTTGGTCTTGGTTTTGTCTTGGGCATAGTAGCAGTGTTGTGATTTAACCCCAGCCAGCAGCTGGGCACCATGCAGCTGCCTGCTCACTCCTCCCTGCTCCTGCTGGGGAAAAGAAAGTAAAACTCCTGAGCTGAGCTAAGAACAGTTGAACAACTTGAATAGATAAAATAATCATGATCATAATAGAATATACAAATGAATGATGCACAATGCAACTGCTCAGCACCCATGAGCTGAGGCCCAGCTCACTGTGAGTAGATCCTTGAGGAGAGCATCCTGAAGTCCTGGAAGAGAGAGCTCTAGCTTCCCAGCTAACCTGTGCTCAGCTGAGCATGGTGGTGTGTGATGTGGAATATTCCACTGGCCAGCTTGGATCAGTTGCCCTCCCAGCTTCTGGGGCACTTGCCCACTAGCAAGATGTGGGAACCAGAGAAGTCCTTGATTTCATAGCAACAAATAAAAGCAAATGTATGTTGTCAACATGATGTGCACACCAAATCCTAGACTGAGCCCAAACCACAGCACTATTCTAGCTGCTAGGAATGGCAAACTGATTCTGTCCCAGTCAAAACCAGGACAAGGAGTTTGCTGAATGACAGCAGGAACTGGGATTCATCCAGAGACCAGAGGACTTGGTAGAGTAGGAATTGCCTCTCTGGGGCTTTTTCCTTTAGTTGAGAGGCTGGAGAAAAGCTCTGGTTTGCCTTTGGATCTTTTATTACAGTTGCATGCTGACAGAGATGCTCAGGCTCAGCACACAGATCATAGAAGCAACAAGGTTGGAAAAGGCCTCAGAGATAATCAAGTCCAACCTCTCACCCAACACCTCATGACTAACTAAACCATGGCACCAAGTGCCACATCCAATCCCCTCTTGAACACCTCCAGGGATGGGGACTCCACCACCTCCCTGGGCAGCACATTCCAATGGCCAATCTCTCTTTGCTGGGAAGAATTTCTTCCTAACATCCAGCCTAAACTTCCCCTGGCACAGCTTGAGACTGTGTCCTCTTGTTCTGGTGCTGGTTGCCTGGGATCAGAGACCAACCCCCACCTGGCTACAACCTCCCTTCAGGTACTTGTAGAGAGCAAGAAGGTCTCCCCTGAGCCTCCTCTTCTCCAGGCTAAGCAACCCCAGCTCCCTCAGCCTCTCCTCACAGGGCTGTGCTCAAGGCCCCTCCCCAGCCTTGTTGCCCTTCTCTGGACACCTTCAAGTGTCTCAATGTCCTTCTTAAACTGAGGGGCCCAGAACTGGACACAGGACTCAAGGTGTGGCCTCAGCAGTGCTGAGCACAGGGCACAATGACTTCCCTGCTCCTGCTGGCCACACTATTCCTGATGCAGACCAGGATGCCATTGGCCTTCTTGGCCACATGGGCACACTGCTGGCTCCTGTTCAGCCAGCTGTCAACCAGAGATGAGGTTAGCACCCACAACTTTGGCCAGGTCAGATTCCATAGCCTCTAAGAGGAGCTCTCTAAGGCAAGAACTTATTTTTCTTGATCCTCTGTGGGTTGCAGGAAAAACCCTGTAAGCTGTCTGCCCCAGCTGTGCCTCACTACGTGATCTCCTCCTTATCTCTTTGCCTTTGTCTCTTTTCTCTGTTCTAAGATCAACCTAGCCACCACATCAGCAGCTCAGCTGATCAGCCGGTCGCAGAGTGTCAGCTCCCCCAGCGCCACCACGCTGACGCAGTCGGTGCTCCTGGGCAACGCCACCTCCCCGCCGCTCAACCAGTCCCAGGCCCAGATGTATCTCCGGGTAAGAGATGTGTGCACACAACGTGGCCTGACCTAGGCCTTGCTTCCCAGCCACCTCAGTGCCTCACTGCTTGGGATTACCAACAGCTTTGCACTACCTCTAGCTTTAAGGATGATGCTCTGTGCCTCAGATCGGAATGGGGAAAGCTCTTGCCCGTGAAACCCCAAGTCTGGGGGCTGTTCAGTCTGGAGAAGAGAAGGCTCCCAGGTGACCTCATTGTGGCCTTCCAGGATCTGAAGGGGCTACAGGAAGGCTGGGGAGGGACTTCTCAGGATCTCAGGGAGTGATAGGACTAGGGGGAATGGAATGAAGCTGGAGGTGGGGAGATTGAGGCTGGAGGTGAGGAGGAAGTTCTTCCCCATGAGAGTGGTGAAGCCCTGGAATGGGTTGTGCAGGGAGGTGGTTGAGGCCCCGTCCCTGGGGGTGTTTAAGGCCAGGCTGGATGAGGCTGTGGCCAGGCTGATGTAGTGTGGGGTGTCCCTACCCATGGCAGGGGGGGTTGGAACTAGATGATCCTTGTGGTCCCTTCCAACCCTGACTGATACTCTGATACTAAGTCTGACTTTGGGCTCAGATCAGCTTTGTATTGTGTCTCAGGTGAGATGGTTAAGAACCATTTTTGTCTCTGCTCTGTATAGATGTTAAAGATCCCTTGGCACTTCTCACTGCAGCATAAATGTGAACTAAACCAGTGTATCAGATCTAACAGTAAATCACTCTCTTCTCCCACTGCTGAGCTCAGCATGTAAGTCACAATGCAAGCAGGCCCAGAAACAAAACCCAACATGAACAGATGCTCTGATGTGCTGCTACACAGAACAACTTCAGGCTTGGTTCTGTAGCCAGTGTGGGGTTTGGTTGCATACTTGAAAACTATTTTCTGTGCCTCAGCTGACTTCAGCCACAGCTTGCAATCCATTTCTTTTCAAGCCACCTTGGTCTTGGTTGTATATCTTCTGTCACTGTTTCTGAGCCAGTCCTAGCTACACATCTGAAGATTCAGTGATACTTTTAGCCAGCCTGTGGGAGCTGGCCCAGGCCCCTCTTGGATAGGAGAGTGCTCATTTCCATAAGGAAGCTTCCCAGGCTCCTCCTCCTGGGGGTTGTGTCACAGTGCAGGGAGGGTTGGGGGTTTTGCAGTGTGTGGCATTGCAGCCTGGTGTTGCTTTGTAATCTGTTTGCTTGTGGTTCGCTGTCTGTCTCTCTCCCGCTCCGTCCCTTCCATTCCACACCGCCTGCCCCTCCCTCGACAGCCACAGCTGGGGAACCTGTTGCAGGTAAACCGGACCTTGGGCCGCAATGTGCCTCTTGCCTCTCAACTCATCCTGATGCCCAACGGGGCTGTGGCCGCTGTCCAGCAGGAGGTACCACCCACTCAGTCTCCTGGGGTCCATGCAGACACAGACCAGGTCAGTGACACCCCCTCCCCTTCCCCTCTCCCTCCATCACCCCACACTCTGGTCTGGCTCTCCAGCCCTCTGTTTTTGTAGGAGATTAGCTCTTCTTTTCTCACCAGCCTGTGTTCCTGTGCAGGCAGGAGGTTCTGTTCTCTCTTGCCCACCTTTTCTCACGTTTGCATTTCCCCTCTAGAGAGATGGGATTAATTTGTGCTTCAATTTCCTGGGCTGGATCAATCCTGTCTTCCCAGTGTCTTGGTGTCATGTGTGAAAAGAGTTGTTGAGTTCTGTGTCCAGTTTTCAGCCACCCTGCAGTGAAGAGCCTTTGCCAGGGGTAACACTCCTTAACCCAGCTGATTTGTTGTAAACATGCCAAAGAGGCCACGAGATCTTTAGCTGCTGCTTTCATCTCCCATCTGCAAACAATTCCCCAGGTCAAGGAGCTGCCATTGCTTCCCATTTTCATTGTCCTGTCCTAGTCATTCATGGGACTCCCAGTTACTTCATCTGTTCTCTTGTCCTGGAACGCTTTCTTTGAAGGGAAGTCAGCCATGATCAGACTTGAAGATAACACTGCATATGGAGGAGGAGTAAATACAGAGGATGGCAGCACCAAAATGCAGAGGAGCTGGTGAAATCAGAAGGGCTGCATGCCATGAGTAGATGTGTGGGCCTGCTGAATGGAAAGCCCTGCACAGGGAGAGGAGACGAGGCGGCACAAAAGTTGAAATGGAATGGCTGGTCAGCACCTTTAGATCTGTGCTAAACTGGGTCCTACCAATGCAAGTGCACAGCAGGCAGGTCTGAAGGCTGTACCATGCCTTGGAGAATGGCAGTGGCTTCGTGTGCTCTTCAGAAAGTGCCAGGAGATCTTTAACTTCCATCAGAGATGGGGCCGGAAGGTGTTAAGGATAATGTGTTTCCTGGGGAGGGCTGCACCTGAGCTTTGCCCTGCAGCATTAGGTAGCTGCCCATGTGAGACTTAAAGCATCAACTTAGCCTGCATCCCAGTAGACTGTGCTGCTTGTGTGTTCTCTGCCAAAATTCCAGCAAGTAACACACATGAAGCAAACATTTGTGTCTGTTTTGTGTATGTGTTTCTAGGTGCAGAACTTGGCGGTGAGGAGCCAACAGACCTCAGCCACTAATGCCCAGCTCCAAGGCTCTGCTCAGAAGGCAGCTCTGCCAGGAAGCTCCCAGGCTTCAGGCTTGCCACAGTCCACCAGCACAGGCCAGACCTTGGCAGTGGCTCAGGCCTCTTCTGTCAGCACAGGCCAGTCCCTCAATTTGAGTCAGGGAGCAGCAGGCAGCAATGGTGTTTCTGGGGGTGTGGTGGCAAGTGGTGGGAGCCAGACTTCAACGGGATTGAGCCAGACCTCTTCATCAGGTGCTCCTGGCAGCTGCCAAAGGAAAGGCACGGGGGTGGTTCAGCCCTTACCCATAGCAGCTGCCCAGGCTGTGACTGTTAGCCAGGGGAGCCAGACAGAGACAGAGAATGCAGCCACAAAGAAGGCTGAAACGGACAGTGGTGGACAGCAAACAGTAGGCATGAACCTGACCAGGACCGCAACGCCAGCGCCCAGCCAGACGCTGATCAGCTCAGGTAAGGGCAGACCTGTTCCTTCTTTTGGAGCCCACTGGGCTTTCACAAGAGTGAAACAAAGTCCAGTGATGTTTTCCAACATATCTCCCAGTCTCTGGGCTCCAGGAGGCTTGTCTCTAGGGATTATCTTTCTCTGTTGGTGAGGGTTGATGCAGTCTCCCATGTCCTCTACCAGTAAGGCTGTCAGTACTCCTGGAGCTCAGTGATTCAAACCAGTGCAGTGGCTGCCTGAGTTTTGTTGCTGTTGTTCCCAGCTTCACTGGTGCTAACTTTTGTGCTCATCCCTTTTCAAACTCTGTTTGTGTAGCTACATATACACAGATCCAGCCCCACTCTCTGATCCAGCAGCAGCAGCAGATCCACTTGCAGAAGCAGGTGGTGATCCAGCAGCAGATCGCCATTCATCACCAGCAGCAGTTTCAGCACCGCCAGTCCCAGCTCCTCCACACAGCCACCCATCTTCAGTTGGCCCAGCAGCAACAGCAGCAAGCACCATCTCTGACACAACATCAGCAGCAAGCTCAAGCTCCACAGCAGCAGGCTCCACCTCAAAACCAACAGCAGGCTCAGACCCTTGTGGTGCAACCTATGCTGCAGTCCCAGCCTGTGCAGCTCCAGCAGGACAGTCCTTGCCAGCCAGCCACCAAGTCGCCAGTTCCAATTCAGTCAAAATCTCTGGTCACCCCTATCAAACCACCTCAGCTTGGGCCTGCCAAAATGTCAGCAGCACAGCAGCCTCCACCACACATCCCAGTGCAGGTGGTGGGCACTCGGCAGCAGGGCTCAGGCCAAGCCCAGGCGCTGGGTTTGGCGCAGATTGCTGCGGCCGTGCCGACGTCCCGCGGGATGCCAGCTGTGGTCCAGCCTGTTTCCCAAGCTCATGCTGCTTCTCCCTCATCATCTTCAGCCCCAGCTTCCTCACAGGAAGCTCCTTCTCTCACTACAGGGGTGAATTTGGCACAAGTTCAAGGCACAGCCCACATGGTCAAGAGCCCAGCCTCCTCTCCAGTTGTGGCTCAGATGCCAGCAGCATTCTACATGCAGTCTGTCCAGTTACCAGTAAGTGACACTACTGAGCGTGAGAATAGCACTCTGGGCCCAGGTCAGTGTGGTTGGATGGGTAGAGGGTTTGGGTAACACAATGTGAAGGTTTTTCCCTCTCAATAACATCATTCCAGCCCAAGCCATGGGGTTACTGACTAACAGCATTTGTGTTCCACACTCTCATTCAACAGCTTCACTTGAAGTCAACAGGTGAGACTCAACCCCTGCCCCAAATGGAGCAGGTCTTCACTCCACATACTATATATTGCACTTAACAACGGAGTGGTTGAGCTTGGCTGGCCTCCAGGTGGTCACCAAGCTGCTGCTTCTCCCCATTCATAACAGGGCAGAGGGAGAAAAAGTACAATGAAAAGCTGAGACAAGGAAAGAGGATCACTTACTAATTACCATCCTAAACAAATCAAACTCCATGAGTTCAACTTCCCTCTAGGCTTTTCTACCTCTTACTGAGCAGTGCAGGAGGATGGGGAATGGGGGTTGTGGTCTGCTCATTAAGTTTTGTTCCTGCTGCTCCTTCCTCATGCCTTTTCTTTGCTGCAGCATGGGACCTCTCTGCTGGGATACAGTCCTTAATGAACTTCTCCTTCCCACAGGCTGGAGTTCTTCCCACACTGGAGCAGTTTGTCAAGAGCTTCAGCCTGTGGGAAGGACTCATGCTGGAGCAGTTCATGTCCCTTCCACAGGGTGCTCTTTCAGGAGCATTGTTTCAGCATGGGTCCCCAACATGAGCTGCTTCTGCAGGGCCACAGATCCTACCAGGAGCCTGCTCCAGCATGGACAGGTGTGGTCACAGCTTCCCGCAGAGAATATCCACCTGCTCTGCTGTGGGGGCTTCCATGGGTGGATATCTGCCCTACTGTTAACCTCCATGGGCTGCAGGGGAACAACCTCTCTTTAACATCTTTAACCTGCTCTTTAACATCTTCATTGATGATCTGGATGAGGGCACTGAGTCCATCATCAGTAAATTTGCTGATGTCACCAAGCTGGGGGCAGGAGTTGATCTGCTGGAGGGTAGAGAGGCTCTGCAGAGGGACAGGCTGGACAGATGGGCAGAGGCCAAGGGCAGGAGATTGAACACATCCAAGTGCCAGGTTCTGCACTTTGGCCACAACAACCCCAGGCAGAGCTACAGGCTGGGGTCAGAGTGGTTGAGAGCAGCCAGGCAGAGAGGAACCTGGGGGTGCTGGTTGATGGCAGGCTGAACATGAGCCAGCAGTGTGCCCAGGCAGTCAGGAAGGCCAATGGCATCCTGGCCTGCATTAAGAGCAGTGTGGCCAGCAGGAGCAGGGAAGTCATTCTGCCCCTTTACACTGCACTGGTTAGGCCACACTTTGAGTCCTGTGTCCAGTTCTGGGCCCCTCAGTTTAGGAAGGAGGTTGAGATGCTGGAAGGTGTCCAGAGAAGGGCAACAAAGCTGGGGAGGGGTCTGGAGCACAGCCCTGTGAGGAGAGGCTGAGGGAGCTGGGGTTGCTTAGCCTGGAGAAGAGGAGGCTCAGGGGAGACCTTCTTGCTGTCTCCAACTCCCTGAAGGGAGGTTGTAGCCAGGTGGGGGTTGGTCTCTTCTGCCAGGCAGCCAGCACCAGAACAAGAGGACACAGTCTCAGGCTGTGCCAGGGGAGGTTTAGGTTGGATGTTAGGAAGAAGTTCTACCCAGAGAGAGTGATTGCCCATTGGAATGGGCTGCCCGGGGAGGTGGTGGAGTCACCATCACTGGAGGTGTTCAGGAGGAGACTTGATGGGGTGCTTGGTGCCATGGGTTAGTTGATTAGATGGTGTTGGGTGATAGGTTGGACTTGATGATCTCAAAGGTCTCTTCCAACCTGTTCTATTCTGTTCTATTCTGTTCCATCTCATCCCTATCTCCTATCTCCTCTCCCTCTCTCCATCCCTCTCTCTGTTGGACATGGGAGCTGTCTTGTCATAGCATTCACGTTTGCAGACCCCCCTGCTACCAAAACCTTTCCACATAAACCCAGTACAAACAATACCTAGCCTTTTTGTCTCTCATGAGAGAGGAGAGCTGAGGGGGCCATGAAGACAGCTCCCTTCTCACTAGGTGTGGATAATTCCAGGCCAGAGCCCCCTTGTGTGGTACCAGCCCCATTCCCTGGCAACAGGCCAAAAGCAGGCAGAAAACACAGATGGTTCATTGTCAATGCTAGGGCATGCCTAACTTCCTGGGACAAGAGCACCTTGCCAGCTTAGATATCCTTAGCCAGTTGGTGAGACTCTCTAAGCTCTGGCTGCTTCTTCAGGGAAGTGTCACAGGGTTTGTCTGGCTTTCAGAGCGGGGAGGGCAAGTCTGCTGTCATCCAGCATGTTTCCTGTGCTTGTGACTGGCCTTCATGGAGCTGATTCAGCCAAAAGCCTCTTTGGAAACTGCTGGATTGACTGCTGTTCCATTTCTTTTCTTTCTGGAGTAATCTTTGGAGATCCACACAGCATCTTGATATTGTATCAGTGTCAAAATGAATTGGGACACCAGCTCCTAGCCCTAGTGGTGTAGTAGTGAGTCCTCTGAAGATTTGCTCCCTGCTAGGCCTCAGTAGAGGTAGGTGCTGGGTAGGAGCTAGAGGTGTCTCCAGAAGGAGTTGGGATGAAAATGATGGAGCAGGATGCACCTTCCTTTTGCCTTGGGTCTGTTTTGTTGATTGCTTTGGAGCTCCTTTCTCTGCTTACAGTTTCCTTTTCCTTCACCCAGGGCAAGTCTCAGACCCTAGGGGTGAAGCGCAAGGCAGAGTCAGAGGAGGAGAAGGAGGAGTCTCCCAGTGTCACTGCAGTCCTGCCTGCCAGGTCTTCTCCTGTGACAGACAGCCCCAAAACCATGGAGGAGAAGAGTGGCCTTGGAGGTGAGGTACAAAGGAGAGGCTCTGCTTGTGTGTGCTAATGATCTGACCTCCTACTCCATTTCAAGCAGATGGAGCAAAAGTAACTGACTCCTGTGCTTCTCACTCTGCAGATAAAGCTGATCCTGCTGCTATTGCAAGCCCAAACACCACCTCAAGTGAAGGAGCATCAGTCACCCCCACCTCTGCTCCCACTCCCAACCTGGCCATGGTGTCACGTCAGCTGGGAGACTCCAAACCCCCGCAAGCCATTGTGAAGCCCCAGATCCTCACACACATCATCGAGGGCTTTGTCATCCAGGAAGGAGCAGAGCCTTTTCCAGTAGGGATTCTCTGCTGTGGGGAAAGGACATGTAGGGTTCTCTTGGGATGAGGGTGGGCTTCCATCTTTGGACAGGATTTTCTGTCCCCATATTCCAAGTCTGCATTTTTAGCCTGAGATGCAAACGATAAGGAGGAAGGGAAAGGAGGGAGATGTGCAAGAGGGAAGACATGAAGTGGTGGCATGAAAGAGAGTGAGTTGGAAGGAATGAAACAAGGAAAGGAGGGAGATGGGCAAGAGGGAAGACATGAAGTGGTGGCATGAAAGAGAATAATGAGTTGGAAGGAATGAAAGAAGGAAAGGAGGGAGATGGGCAAGAGGGAAGACATGAAGTGGTGGCATGAAAGAGAATGAGTTGGAAGGAATGAAACAAGGAAAGGAGGGAGATGGGCAAGAGAGAGTGCAAGAGAGTGGTGGTGAATGGTGTCACATCCAGCTGGCAGCCAGTCAGTAGTGGAGTCCCCCAGGGATCAGTGCTGGGCCCCAGCCTCTTTAACATCTTCATTGATGATCTGGATGAGGGCATGGAGTCTATCATCAGTAAATTTGCTGATGACACCAAGCTGGGGGCAGGAGTTGATCTGCTGGAGGGTAGAGAGGCTTTGCAGAGAGACCTGGACAGGCTGGGCAGATGGGCAGAGTCCAAGGGCAGGAGATTGAACACATCCAAGTGCCAGGTTCTGCACATTGGCCACAGCAACCCCAGGCAGTGCTACAGGCTGGGGTCAGAGTGGCTGAGAGCAGCCAGGCAGAGAGGGACCTGGGGGTGCTGGTTGATGGTAGGCTGAACGTGAGCCTGCAGTGTGCCCAGGCAGCCAAGAGGGCCAATGGCATCCTGGCCTGCATCAGGAACAGTGTGGCCAGCAGGAGCAGGGAGGTCATTCTGCCCCTGTACACTGCACTGGTTAGGCCACACCTTGAGTCCTGTGTCCAGTTCTGGGCTCCTCAGTTTAGGAAGGAGGTTGACTTGCTGGAAGGTGTCCAGAGAAGGGCAACGAAGTTGGTGAGGGGCTTGGAACACAGCCCTGTGAGGAGAGGCTGAGGGAGCTGGGGCTGCTTAGCCTGGAGAAGAGGAGGCTCAGGGGAGACCTTATCACTCTCTACAACTCCCTGAAGGGAGGTTGTAAACAGGCAGAGGTTGGTCTCTTCTCCCAGGCACCCAGCACCAGAACAAGAGGACACAGTCTCAGGCTGTGCCAGGGGAAGTTCAGGCTGGAGGTCAGGAGGAAGTTCTACCCAGAGAGAGTGATTGCCCATTGGAATGGGCTGCCCAGGGAGGTGGTGGAGTCACCATCCCCGGAGGTGTTCAGGAGGAGACTTGATGGGGTGCTTGGTGCCATGGGTTAGTTGATTAGGTGGTGTTGGATGATAGGTTGGACACGATGATCTTGAAGGTCTCTTCCAACCTGGTTTATTCTATTCTATTCTAAGAAGGAAGACATGAAGTGGTAGCATGAAAAAGAATGAGTTGGAAGGAATGAAACAAGGAAAGGAGGGAGATGGGCAAGAGGGAAGACATGAAGTGGTGGCATGAAAGAGAATGAGTTGGAAGGAATGAAAGAAGTGTAAATGGGAATTGTTTTCTGCAGTAGTCTTGAAAGCAATTACTTATGCAAGGAATTGTAAGGTTCTCTTGTTTGTAGTGAAGGAAAGATGCAGTTTGGCCAATGAGCAAGTGAAGTTACAGCAAAGGAGGGGAAATGCAGTCACATGGAAGTGCAGGGTATGCAAAGACAGGTAGCACTTTGACCTTCCAATGAGCCACCAAGCCTGTCAGCCAGGAAGGAGTAATAACTTTGTTCAGCAGCTCTCCTTCCCTAGTAGGTGGAGGGATTAATCTGAGCTGTGGTAGGGTGTGAGCATCCCTGCAGTCCAATTCCTTCTGATGAGTCCAATTCTTTCTCTTCCTGTCCAGGTGGGTTGCTCCCAGTTGCTGAAAGAATCTGAGAAGCCACTGCAGGGAGAAGCACTTTCAGGCCAGAGTGAAAACCTCTCCAGCAATTCCCCAGGAGGGGACAGTGCTTCTATGGGTGAGTTGCAGCACCAGGAGGCCTAGCTAGTGTTACTGAAAGGTTTTGGTGGCTCCTACTGTATTACTTACTTTATTCCTTATGGACTTGTATATTTCCCTCCCTTCCTGCTAACTCAAACTGTGGATCTTGGGTCCCCTTTTCATGAGTGCCATAAGACAATACTTTGTTGTTAATGTGATCTGACATACTCTATTTGACAAGGCCCAGTGCTGGGCCCTGTACTTGTGTCACTACAACTCCATTCAGAGCTCCAGGCTTGGGCCAGAGTGGCTGAAAGCTACCCAGCAGAAAAAGACCTGGGGGTGTTGCTCAACAGCCAGCTGAGCATGAGACAGGGTGTGGAGGGTTGAGGGGAAGGCCTCAGCCTTCTCCCCCCCTGTAAGTGTAGGGAGAAAGTCACAGTATCCCTTGCTTAAAGGCACAGCCTCAAACGGTCACACAGGGTGTGCCCAGGTGGCCAAGAAGTCAAGCAGCATCCTGTCCTGTATCACAATAGTGTAACCAGCAGGAACAGGGAGCTGATTGTCCCCCTGTACTCAGCACTGGTGAGGACACACCTTGAGTACTGGGTTTAGTTTGGGGCCCTCCCTACAAGAGGTGCTGGAGCAGGTCCAGAGGAGGGTGATGATGCTGGTGAAGGGCCTGGAGAACAGGTCTTGTGAGGAGCAGCTGAGCTAACTGGGCTTGTTTAGTGTGGACAAAGCAGGCTGAGTGGAGACCTTTGCACTCTCTGTAACCTACCTGCAAGGAGGTTGTAATGAGGTGGAGGTCAGTCTCTTCTGCCTAGTAACATGTGATAGGGGAAGAGGAAATGGCTTCAAACTGCCCCAGGGGAGGTTTAGACTGGACACTGGAAGAAGCTTCTTGACTGAAAGGGATCCTGAGCAGGATCCTCAGTGGAGGTGGCTGTCCCTGGAGGGGTTCAAGAGGGGATTGGATGTGGCACTTGGTGCCATGGTCTAGTCATGAGGTGTTGGGTGACAGGCTGGACTCTATGATCTTTGAGGTCTCTCCCAACCTTGGTGATTCTGTGAATCCACATCACTGGAGGTGTTTAAAAGCTGCAGAGAGATGGTGCTGAGGGACATGGTTTAGCACCAGACTTGGTGGAGTTAGATAGTTAGCCTCAGTGATTCTGTGTCAGCAGTAAGCAGAAGAATCTGGACTGTAGCTGTCTGTAATGACTGGAGGATGTGTGGACACAGCAGAGTGCAGATTCCTCCACAGCCTTGTAGGGTATGGGAGATCTGCTATTTTTTGCTTGTTCAGCAAAATGGTACTGACAAGGGAGACATCAACTGCTCTGTTCACTGTCCTGGAGCCTTAATTAGTGGAGATTGTGCCTCTCTTTTCCCAGCTCTTTCCTCAAGCTTAGTAGATTCAGTGAAGAATAGTACTTGGAGTCTGTGTGCTTGGAATGAGAGTGGTGGAGTGGGGAAATCATTGTGTGTGGTCTGCTCCAGGCCAACTGCTGTGTGTCTCTGTGTCTCACTAGAGCTTGATAAGAAGGCAAACTTGTTGAAGTGTGAATACTGTGGGAAGTATGCTCCAGCAACCCAGTTCCGTGGCTCCAAGAGGTTTTGTTCCATGACCTGTTCTAAAAGGTATTCACAAGATGGAATCTTCCTTTTCTCTGGCTGTGATCCTCTGGACCTCTGCATGTACCCCTTTTCCAGGCACCATACACCACACCAGTGCCTCTCATCCCTCAGTGTGAATGCTTCTGGGTCTGGAGGGGCGGGTGTGCTGTGGAGGATTTCTGACTTGCTCAGAAAATGGGGGGGGGGAACAAACAGGGGGAAATTCTGGGCCTCAAAAAGCCTTCCCTTCAAGCATCCATGTAACTGAGTGAACAAATGCAGATTTGTAGCTGTCTGCCTGCATTGGTGCTAGACAGAAGACACAAGGGAGCACTGGGTTAAAAAAATCCTGGTAGGAAGGTAGACCAATCATTGCTGCCTCCAGCTAATAGCAGGGTGCTTGTTACAGGTCTTTTTTCCCTTCAGGGAATGACTTAATTGACCCTTCAGATGTTGGATCAAGCCTCTGGTGTGCAAATACTGCTTGTACCAGAAGCCTGGACTGATTCCTTCCAGTTCTGGGCCCCTCAGTTTAAGAAGGACATTGAGAGACTTGAAGGTGTCCAGAGAAGGGCAACAAAGCTGGGGAGGGGTCTGGAGCACAGCCCTGTGAGGAGAGGCTGAGGGAGCTGGGCTTGCTTAGCCTGGAGAAGAGGAGGCTCAGTGGAGACCTTCTTGCTCTCTACAACTCCCTGAAGGGAGGTTGTAGCCAGGTGGGGGTTGGTCTCTTCTTCCAGGCAAGCAGTACCAGAACAAGAGGACACAGTCTCAGGCTGTGCCAAGGGAGGTTTAGGCTGGATGTTAGGAAGAAGTTCTTCCCAGCAAGAGAGATTGGCCATTGGAATGTGCTGCCCAGGGAGGTGGTGGAGTCACCATCAGTGGAGGTGTTTAGGAAGAGCCTGGATAAGGCACTTGGTGCCATGGTTTAGTTGATCAGATGGTGTTGGGTGATAGGTTGGAATTGATGACCTCGAAGGTCTTTTCCAACCTGTTCTGGTCTGTTCTCCTCTCCCCTGTTCTCCTCTCCCCTGTTCTCCTCTCCCCTGTTCTCCTCTCCCCTGTTCTCCTCTCCCCTGTTCTCCTCTCCCCTGTTCTCCTCTCCCCTGTTCTCCTCTCCCCTGTTCTCCTCTCCCCTGTTCTCCTCTCCCCTGTTCTCCTCTCCCCTGTTCTCCTCTCCCCTGTTCTCCTCTCCCCTGTTCTCCTCTCCCCTGTTCTCCTCTCCCCTGTTCTCCTCTCCCCTGTTCTCCTCTCCCCTGTTCTCCTCTCCCCTGTTCTCCTCTCCCCTGTTCTCCTCTCCCCTGTTCTCCTCTCCCCTGTTCTCCTCTCCCCTGTTCTCCTCTCCCCTGTTCTCCTCTCCCCTGTTCTCCTCTCCCCTGTTCTGTTCTATTCCAAAGAGGAGAAGGAATAAACCTGATGGTAAAGAGGCGTTTTATCCCCATCTAGAGGAAGCAGTGAGCACTAGCTTTAGGTAGTGGCTGTTCCCTAACTGCTGCTCTGCTTCTGCTTACTCGAGGTACAACGTGAGCTGCAGCCATCAGTTTCGGCTGCAGAGGAAGAAGCTGAAGGACTTCCAGGAAGCCAACTACGCTCGAGTGCGCCGGCGGGGCTCGCGGCGCAGCAGCTCCGACATGGCGCGCACCAAGATGCAGGGCAAGCGCCACAGGGTAAGGGCGCAGTCCTCTCTGCCTTCAGCCAGGCCTCCCTGTGAGAAAGTTGTCACTGCTGCCCTGTGCCAGTGGATGGAGTCGTACAGGATGCATCAGGTAGTGCTAGGACTAGGGGGAATGGAATGAAGCTGGAGGTGGGGAGATTGAGGCTGGAGGTGAGGAGGAAGTTCTTCCCCATGAGAGTGGTGAAGCCCTGGAATGGGTTGTCCAGGGAGGTGGTTGAGGCTCTGTCCCTGGAGGTGTTTAAGGCCAGGCTGGCTGAGGCTCTGGCCAGGCTGATGTAGTGTGGGGTGTCCCTGCCCATGGCAGGGGGGTTGGAACTAGATGATCCTTGTGGTCCCTTCCAACCCTGGCTGATACTATGATACTAGGATGTGCTGAGTGCACACCGACAGGGTTGTCTCAAGCTGCCCCAGGGGAAGTTTAGGCTGGAGGTGAGGAGAAAGTTCTTCCCAGAAGGAGTAATTGGCCACTGGGATGTGCTGCCCAGGGAGGTGGTGGAGTCTCCATCCCTGGAGGTGCTCCAAGAGGGGATTGAATGTGGCACTTGGTGCCATGGTCTAGCAGTCATGAGGTGTTGGGTGCCAGGTGGGACTTGATGATCCCTGAGGTCTTTTCCATCCTTACTGATTCTATGATTCTGTGTTTGACTCTCTACACCTTGAAACAGTCACTCTGGGCTTTACTCACTATTAACAACAGTCTTCAAAAAACAGGCAGAGGTTGGACTTGATGACCTCTGAGGTCTGTTCCAGCCTTACTGATTCCCTGGTTGTTACAGAAGGAGCACTGAGCAGCTCTATTGGCTGTCAGCTGCAGAGAGGGGATTCACGTTTGTACACCTTCACTCCCATGTGTACCTTAAGGTCTGAGGGAGTGAGATCAGCATGACAGCCTTGGTGAAAGTCTGTCCACTTCTCCTATTTGATTAGTGTTCTTCCACATGGATGATTTGAATCTGTTTATAGAAGGTTAGAACGACCTCCAGTGCTGATTTGGGGAAGAGGAATGGACTGGGAGAGGATGGGGAGAAGGGAGAGGAAGGGAAGCAAGAATGAAGTCATCCCTTACTGGTATCAGGGAGCTCATGTGTCAGCTTTCCCTGGACCAACAGCTTGAGACTGGGATGACTTTGGCTGTCTCCAGTGGTTTGGCACCTAGCCATTGGGAATTGCTTCACAAAATGTATTTTGTTTTCCTTTGTTCCTATGCTCTTGTAGGGCCAGGAAGACTCAAGTCGAGGCTCTGATAACTCCAGCTATGATGAAGCTTTGTCCCCTACATCTCCAGGACCCCTGTCAGTAAGGGCTGGGCATGGAGAGAGGGACCTGGCAAACTCTAGTATGGCTCCACCTACCCCAGATCTGCATGGCATCAACCCAGTCTTCCTGTCCAGCAACCCTAGTCGTTGGAGCGTGGAGGAGGTGTATGAGTTTATTGCGTCGCTGCAAGGTGAAACTGAGATCTTCTCCTGCACCTCTCTGATCCAGGAGCATGGGGAAATTTGTTGTCTCTTTCTGGAAGGAGTGATGGCTGGATGGCCGAGCCCAGAGAGTGGTGGTGAATGGTGCCACAGCCAGCTGGCAGCCAGGCACCAGTGGTGTGCCCCAGGGATCAGTGCTGGGCCCTGTGCTCTTTAGCATCTTTATTGATGATCTGGATGAGGGCATTGAGTCCATCATCGGTAAAGTTGCTGATGACACCAAGCTGGGGCAGGAGTTGATCTGCTGGAGGGTAGGAGAGGCTCTGCAGAGGGACCTGGACAGGCTGGACAGATGGGCAGAGTCCAAGGGCATGAGATTGAACACATCCAAGTGCCAGGTTCTGCACATTGGCCACAACAACCCCAGGCAGTGCTACAGGCTGGGGTCAGAGTGGCTGAGAGCAGCCAGGCAGAGAGGGACCTGGGGGTGCTGGTTGATGGTAGGCTGAACATGAGCCTGCAGTGTGCCCAGGCAGCCAAGAGGGCCAGTGGCATCCTGGCCTGCATCAGGAACAGCGTGGCCAGCAGGAGCAGGGAGGTCATTCTGCCCCTGTACACTGCACTGGTTAGGCCACACCTTGAGTCCTGTGTCCAGTTCTGGGCTCCTCAGTGTAGGAAGGAGGTTGACTTGCTGGAACAAGTCCAGAGAAGGGCAACAAAGTTGGTGAGGGGTTTGGAACACAGCCCTGTGAGGAGAGGCTGAGGGAGCTGGGGTTGCTTAGCCTGGAGAAGAGAAGACTCAGGGGAGACCTTATCACTCTCTACAACTACCTGAAGAGAGGTTGTAGCCAGGTGGGGGTTGGTCTCTTCTCCCAGGCAGCCAGCAACAGAACAAGAGGACACAGTGTCAGGCTGTGCCAGGGGAGGTTTAGGTTGGATGTTAGGAAGAAGTTCTACCCAGAGAGAGTGATTGCCCATTGGAATGTGCTGCCCGGGGAGGTGGTGGAGTCACCATCACTGGAGGTGTTCAGGAGGAGACTTGATGGGGTGCTTGGTGCCATGGGTTAGCTGTTTGGGTGGTGTTGGATTGGTTGATGGGTTGGACACAATGATCTTGAAGGTCTCTTCCAACCTGGTTTGGTTTATTCTAAATAAAGGTTTGTTCTAACTGCCAGTGGTGCCTAGTGCTTCTGTGGTACTGCTGTACGTTTCTGAGTTGGAGTAGGTCATGCAGGTGGAGGACTTGTATGTCTCAAGTAGCCTGTGTCCTCAGGCAGACACTGGAGTGGGGCTGGTTAGATTCCTAGCTTGGCTTTTGTGCCTGCCAGGAGCTCAAAGAATGGGCATGAAGGGAGTGACCAGCACACATCTGTTTCTCAGTGTTGACTTTTTGTTGTCTTTCACAGGGTGCCAAGAGATTGCTGAGGAGTTTCGCTCCCAGGAGATTGATGGCCAGGCCCTGTTGCTTCTGAAGGAGGAACACCTCATGAGTGCCATGAACATCAAGCTGGGACCAGCTCTTAAGATCTGTGCCAAGATCAATGTCCTCAAAGAGACTTAAAAGCTCCAAAGCCAGACTTCTCACTTTGGCTTTGACCCCAGGGCAGAGCATCCTTCTGGGGCAGGGAAGAATGGGGCAGTCCCCTGTGGCCTTGCATACAAGAATGAGAAGGTTCTCTGGTTTGAACTGCCATGCACAAGCCCAGGTCTTGGTCTCCTAATGGTGCTACAAGGGGGAGGAAAACTCCCACCTGGGGCTTTGAAATATCTTTCCTTCTTAATTTGGAGTATGTCTCTCCATGTAACACATTGTTCTGGGGACTTCTTTCTGACTTAGCAGACTCCTGAAAGGGAGCTGCCTTTGCCCCTTTGTTTTGCTGCAGCAAGTCTGCTGGATCTTTGTTTTGAATGTCACTGTGCCAGAACTTGAGGCACAGGAAGAGCCAGTCCCACAGGGGCAGTGGGAGCAGCTGTGTGCTTGGAGCATTTAAGAGGGGGAACTAGTGAATTCCAAGTGACAGAGGTGGAGGAACGAGTTGAGCAGAAGCTGTTCCCCTCTTCAATAGGCTGCTCGTTAAGTGGGTGTAACAGCCATTCCAGCATGCATACCAAACTTGAAGGCCCATGGCAATGGGAGCTGCCTTAGCTTGACTGTCTCCTGTCCAGAGGCAGAGTGAAGACAGTGTCTTGTGGCAGCTATTCACTCAGATGCTCCTCTCTGAACCAGTCCGAAGAGAATTGATCCTGAGTGCTTATGACAGTGAGGGGAAAATCAAAGGGGAGGGGGATTGTCTTACACGAGGGAACCCTGCAGCACTTGGATTGTGTCTCCCTGTTGTGCTTGGGCATAATTTACAGATCCAAAGCAGTTTCCATGAGCACCAAGGCTCTTCAGAACGTCGTCTGGGGCTTTGGTTTTGGGTTGTCTGGGCTGGGGTTGGATGTTCTTTTTATCAGTTTGTATTTTTTGTGTCTGTCTTCATTACTCTCAGGAGAGCTTATGGGACACAAGTGAAGCTGGCAGGCTTGGAGTGCCTGCCTCAGGCTCCCTTTTTCTATCATTTTGCTTTGTGTTGTATAAAACAAGTACTCCTCTTCCTCAGACAAAGCTGCAAAACAAAAACACACCCTCCCACAACTGAATACTAAGCCTGCAGTGCTAGTCCTTCTTTCCAAGGGGTAGAATGAAGGTAGAGGCTGAGTCCATCCCTTTCAGCCCCTCCAGGTTGCAATTTAAGGAGCAGAGGTGGGATCCTGAAGTTTTGTGACCAGCTTAGTAAAGGTGGAAGCTTGGGCAGGAGTTCCCTTTCCAAAGCACCTCTGCTTCAAACTAACAGAGGGGGGAAAAGAAGTTACACAAAGCATGAAGAGGTTAAGTGCCTCCCCCAGCCACACACCCAAGGAAGTGATTTTACAAACCACCTCTCACCTTTTCTGATTCCTCAAGCTTCATGTCTCAGGCTGTGCCAGGGGAGGTTTAGGCTGGAGGGGAGGAGAAAGTTCTTCACTGGGAGAGTAATTGGCCATTGGGATGTGCTGCCCAGGGAGGTGGTGGAGTCCCCATCCCTGGAGGTGTTCAAGAGGGGATTGGATCTGGCACTTGGTGCCATGGTCTAGTTAGTCATGAGGTGTTGGGTGACAGCTTGGACTTGATGATCTCTGAGGTCTTTTCCAACCTTACTGATTCTATTCTAGTGATAGGACTAGGGGGAATGGAATGAAGCTGGAGGTGGGGAGATTGAGGCTGGAGGTGAGGAGGAAGTTCTTCCCCATGAGAGTGGTGAAGCCCTGGAATGGGTTGTGCAGGGAGGTGGTTGGGGCCCTGTCCCTGGAGGTGTTTAAGGCCAGGCTGGCTGAGGCTGTGGCCAGGCTGATGTAGTGTGGGGTGTCCCTGCCCATGGCAGGGGGGCTGGAACTAGATGATCCTTGTGGTCCCTTCCAACCCTGACTGATACTATGATAAACCCCAACCCCCTGAAACCTAACAAAAGCAGAACCCCAATCTTGTGGGGGCTTTGCAGAGGGTGGCTGCCTTTTGAGCCCCACGTTAAGTGTTGGGGAAGTACAACCTGCATCAAAAAGCTGCTTTGGGGTTTTATGGTTGCAGTGAAATACACAACCTAGGAAACTTCCCCTGCAAAACTACCTGACCTTTTCAAGTTTCAGTTTTGAAAGCTGTGTCAGAGAGCCTCTTCTGTGAGACAAGGTAGCAGCAGACACCCCCCATGTACTAGGAAAGATGTCTGGTTTAGACATAGCGCAGGCACAAGGCACCACACACAGAGGCCCTTAGGGTAAGCAAGAGTCCCTGACCCCAAGGAAAGCTCCCACTCATCAGCACAACACTGCACCAGGTTTCTTGTCATTTTATTCTTGAAAGATGTGTTTTGTACCAAAAAAAACCCAAAGGAAATATTACCTTAGTCACCACCATGAGAAACAGTAACAGGCTTGGCAGCTTCCTATGTTTCCTCTGTTAGGAGGAAGATTGAGACTGTAACAGGAAAAAAGATGCACTGGAAAGGCTGTGTGGCCATTCAGCAAGAGTTGGGAACCTAATGAGGTTCAACAAGAGTCAGGGTAAAGTCTTGCACCTGGGGAGGAACACCACCACACAGCAGCACAGATCAGGGGCTGACCCGCTGGGAAGCAGCTCCATGGCAAAGGACCTGGGAGTCATAAAGTCATCCATGGGGCAGCAACGTGTCCTTGTGGCCAAGAAAGCCAAGGGTAGCCTGGGGTGCGTTAAGAAGTGTCCAGCAGGTCAAGGGAGGTTCTCCCAGCCTATTCTGCCCTAGTGAGACCACAGCTGGAGTACTGTGGCCAGATTTGGACTCCCCAGTTCAAGAGGAACAGGGATAGAGTCGAGGGAGTCCAACAGAGGGCTGCAAAGATGATCCAAGGACTGGAACATCTGTCTTGTGAGGACAGGCTGAGAAACCTGGGGCAGTTTAGTCTGCAGAGGACTGAGAAAGCATCTCACTAATGTTTACAAATACCTAAAGGGTGGGTGTCAAGAAGGGGCCAGTCTCTTCAGTGGTGCCTGTGCTAGGACAAGGGGCAAAGGATACGAACTGGACCACAGGAAGTTCCACCTCAACATGAGGAGAAACTTCTTCACTGTGAGGGTCACAGAGCCCTGGAACAGGCTGCCCAGAGAGGCTGTGGAGTCTCCTCTGGAGCCTTTCAAGACCTGTCTGGCTGTGTTCCTGTGTGACCTGCCCTAGGTAATCCTGCTTTGTCAGGGGGATTGGAGTCTGATCTCCAGAGGTCCCTTCCACCCCCTGCTACCATTCTATGGTAAGAAAGCAGGAATTGTTTGCCCACTCCAAACCCAGCCACGAAAGCAGGGCCACCCTTGTGCCCCTCTATCAGTTCAGACTGCTTTGGCAGTATTAAGAACCTACAAAGCTTGTCTGTACTCTGCTGTTAACAGGAGTGGCTTGCTTGTTCACAGCCTCTGCCCTTCAGAGAGGGCAATTCACAACAGGACAAAATAGGGTTGCTGTGTCTAGTCCCTTAAATGAAAGCAATTGGGAAAGAGAGTACTTGAAGGTTCCAATGAAGTCTTGCAACTCAGCTGTACCTGCTTTCCACCAGGGCCCTAGGAGAAGGCCTCCCTCACTCCCAGCCAGTAGCAGAATGCAAGTACCATCTGCAGAGGGTGTGGGACTGGTCTGTACCTAGCTTAAGGGGACAGTGATTGAGGGAAGCCGACCTGTCAGTGCAAGTAGAAAGCAGCATCCTCAGCTTCTGTGGTTCCTTTCTTAAGCACAAATAATGCTGGCAGCTTCAAGGGAAAGCCTACCAGAAGGGTAGCATGTCACAGAACTCAAGTGGCAGCTGCCCCTCTCCATTTCTGTCTCAGTACATGTTTCCTTTGCTCAGCAGGACATCATTTCCTTTTGTTTCTCAGCAGCCATGAAGACTGAGGCAGTATTTTGACCCAACCAGAAAGTCAGGCTGCATTTAATTCCTATGAGGTTTTTTTTGTTTGGCTTTTTAGCATTGCCCCTCTCCAGCCTGAGAGGATGGCAAGCATCCCTTGACAGTTACTGAAGGAAAACTGCTGTAGAGCCATTAGGGAAAGGACAGACTGCAGAGGTGCTAATGACTCTTCCACCCTGGCAGAGTCTGACGGAGAGCAGGGTGCAGGTTGTGCTGGCAGCAATGGTGCACAGCAGTGCAGAGGCTAGAGAAGCTGAAAATTCACTCCAAGAAAAGTAGTTCCAGTGTCTTACAAATCCTGCAGCCCCCTGGAGAAGAGGGCTGGAAAAAAAAAGTATTAAGGAAAAAAAACCCCAACCCAAATCACCAGAGATCCTTCCTACATGGTCACCTTTCCCTTCCCCACACCCATCCACGGTGGCTTTGCCTCTCAGTGATCCAGCTCCTGGTCCTGCTCAGTGCTGAATGCTCATATTGCTTTCTTACTGTCTTCTACTCAACTCTCAGCACTTTTGCCCCTGCTCCAGCTCTGCTGCAGTTAAACCCCCCCTCAAACAGCATTAAATTCATCAGCCATGCCATCAGGCACCGGTGCCCTTCACACCCAGAGGCAGCCGTGGGACCTGACACACCAGAGACAGTGAAAGCAAACAGCATAAAGAACAGCAGAAGTGAGAGAAGGAGAACTGGCTGGGAGGCACCCGGCTGAACAAGCACTGGGAGAGGTGGGGAGAGCAGAGCTCGGTGTTGGAGGCTTCACATCACATGGGCAGCAAGTGGTCATCCCGCTCCTCAGACTCCTCCCCCAGCTGGTCGTCGCCCACGCCGCGGTACGCAGCCGGTGCGCTTCGGGGCTTGGATCTGCAGACAAAGTCACAGCCATCCTGCAAGCAAAGGAGAGTGCACCTGGCTCAGCATCTAAAGCAACAACCAGCTTAGAATCATAGTAGCACAGAATCATTGCAGCTGGAAAAGACCTTTAGAGGCCATAGAATAGAATCAATGAGGTTGGAAGAGACCTCAGAGATCATAGAGTCCAACCTGTCACCCAGCACCTCAGGACTAACTAAACCGTGGCACCAAGTGCCACATCCAGTCCCCTCTTGAACACCTCCAGGGATGGGGACTACCACCACCTCCCTGGGCAGCACATTCCAATGGCCAATCTCTCTTGCTGGGAAGAACTTTCTCCTCACCTCCTGCCTAAACCTCCCCTGGCACAGCTTGAGACATGAAGCTTCAGGAATCCTCAGTCCAACCCTTCTCTAGTTCTCCCAAGTCTGCTGCTAAACTCTGTCTATCAGCACCACATCTCTCTGCATCCTTGAAAATCCCTCCAGGGATGGGGATTCAAGCAGTTCCAGTTCCTGAGAACCCCTTCTTCAGGGAAGAAGGTTCTAATACCCAACCTGAGGCTATTTCCTCTCATCTTTCTTCCTAGGGAGAAGAGACCAACATCCAACCCACTACAACTGCCTTTCAAGTAGGTTGCAGAGAGCAAGTCTCCCCTCAGCATCCTTTTCTCCAAGCTACACAACCCCAGTTCCCTCAATCACTCCTCAGAAGATCCATTCTCCAAACCCTTCACCAGCACCTTAATGTCTTGTAGTGATGACCCCAAAACTGAATCCAGGACTCAAGGTGTGGCCTTACCAGTGCCCTGTTCAGGGGGACAATCACTTCCCTGCTCCTGTGATTCCTCCTCAGCTAAGGAATTCTGCCTGACCCTGTGCTGAGACAGGTCCCCAGAGCTTGTCTTGACAAGGGAAGCACACAGAGAAACATGCTGCATGGTGTTGAAAGCTCTGGGCATACTGATTTACAGCATGCAGCAACATTAAGCTGATGTGAGCATTAAAGATAAATGGCACTACCTAAAGTGACCAGGGAAGGGTTGCAGGGAGATGGGCACAAGCATTTCAACCTCCAGCACATGTCCTAATTTGTTATTTCCTACAACTATCCTGCAACTGCTACATAAGTGTCAGCAAGGATTCTAAAATAAGAGTACTCAAGAAAATTAAAGCAGCTGTCCTCCTCTTCTGCCTCAAGGTGCACTGCCAAGAGGGCCAATGGCATCCTGGCCTGCATTAGGAATAGTGTGGCCAGCAGAAGCAGGGAAGTCATTGTGCCCTGTGCTCAGCACTGGTTAGGCCACACCTTGAGTCCTGTGTCCAGTTCTGGGCCCCTCAGTTTAAGAAGGACATTGAGAGACTTGAAGGTGCCCAGAGAAGGGCAACAAGGCTGGGGAGAGGCCTTGAGCACAGCCCTGTGAGGAGAGGCTGAGGGAGCTGGGGTTGCTTAGCCTGGAGAAGAGGAGGCTCAGGGGAGACCTTGTTGCTATATCCAACTACCTGAAGGGAGGTTGTAGCCAGGTGGGGGTTGGTCTCTTCTCCCAGACAAGCAGCACCAGAACAAGAGGACACAGTCTCAAGCTGTGCCAGGGGAAGTTTAGGCTGGAGGTGAGGAGAAAGTTCTTCCCAGAAAGAGAGTCATTCATCATTGGGATGTGCTGCCCAGGGAGGTGGTGGAGTCCCCATCCCTGGAGGTGTTGAAGAGGGGATTGGATGTGGCACTTGGTGCCATGGTCTAGTCATGAGGTCTGTGGTGACAGGTTGGACTCGATGATCTTTGAGGTCTCTTCCAACCTGGGTGCTGCTGTGACAGCCTGCTGGCAGGTCTGCCCAAGCTGGGAATACAGAGGGCTTTTCACTCACCGCCACCAAATTGCCCAGGTCTTGCCAGAAGGCAAAGTGAGGAAACTGCTCCATGCCCTTTGCTCCCACCACAAGGCGCTGGTAGAGGAAGCCACCGATGATGTAGACTGCAATCAGTGAAGCAAAGCTGGAGGGCAGCATTTCAGAAACAAAGAGAAGTCAAATAATAAAACAACTGAGTACCAATGCTAAGGAAACCCTATAGATGACCTGAGCCAGCTCCCTGCCTCATACTGCTGTTACAGCAAGCAGACAAGCACCACTCAAGAACAGAGCTGCTCAGACCAGACCAGACAGGGTCCCCAAAACACTGATCTGCCACTCTAAGTGCTTCAGCAGCACGAGGTAGTGCTGCTGTGGAAAATGAGTCAAGATTCCTGCTCTGGATTCCCAACTCTGGCAAAGAGCTCTTATACCATTTTAGGAAGCCACATCAGCTGTGTTTCAGCACCCTGGTCTGGACATTTTGAAGGAGGATGTCTAGAGGAAACAGAGCAGCTCTGCAGCATCATGCCTTGAGCAGGAGCTTTCAGCCAAAATGCCCAGAGGCACGGTGACATCTAACCGGGTGTGGATACTCCAGCACAGCCTTTGCCGTGTTTCTAAACGGCACTGGAGATTCTGGCTCGGGAACAAAGAGCTCTTCCAATGACTCACATGATCAGTAGGATAGAGCCAACGCTGAGGTGAGACTCCTCAGCTGGACAAGCCAGGCTGCTGTCCATCTCAAAGAGGTAGAAACACTCCTGCTCCTTCTCCCGCTCCTCCGAAATAATGCTGAAGGAACTCTGCAGTCGGGGAAGAAGTTAAGTCATGTGAGAGAGATACCCACAGGCAATGCTCAGTTTCACCAGAGCACAGGCAAGGCAATGGCCTCTAGAGCATGGAAAGAAAGCTTCCTTCCTCCTGAAAGCCCTTCTGCTTGTGAACAGCTGCTAGCTTCCTGCTTCTCTCCCACCTCACGTGTCACTCACCGCTGTAACTCCCCGCTTGCAAGAAATCATTATCACAGCTCTTCTCTTCTCACCACTGCAGTGTGTGCCATATGAATCACCTCCTTTATAAATCAGCATGATCCAGTCACCTGCCAAGAGAGGAATAACACAGGCTGTGAATCCAAAGCAGCAGAAGAAAGGCAGACACCGAGTCAGAGGAGCGCAATCTTACTTCCATTGAAGACCTGGGTTTCATTGATCCTTCCTATGACAGTGGTCTTCCCATTCTGTCTGTCTGTTTGCACTAGGCCACCAAAGTCATGCAAGCTGCTGTTGACCTCCCTGCACACCCTGAATTGGTAGAGGTAATCTTCTGTTTTGCCTTTCTCCACAGTCACATTAAACCTGCAGCAGAAAGAGGACAGAACAAGCAGCCTGTAGGATCACAAAGAACGAGGCTCAGAGCAGCAGACAGGCAAGGCCTGGAAGCCAGGTCACAGCCCATACCACCAGGGGAACCCATTCTGCAGTCTCTCTTCCCCTCCCTTTGGCCTAAGGGAAGGCACTGCACAGCCCTGGGGCCTGCAGGGTGTTGCACTCTACCTTATTTGGCTGAGGGGCTCTAGTTTCTTCAGCAGGGCTCTTTCCATTTGTGATTCACTGCTCTCATCGCCGATCACATCACAGTTCCTCTCTTTCAGCTGTTCAGCCCCCACACCAACAGCAAGGGCCATAAAGACTAGCAGCACAGCAGAGGGATGGCATGGTGATGACATCCTGGACACAGAGGACACAGAGGATTAAATGTTTCAGTCCCTTTGCAAACTAACTTCAGGGTCAAGGAGTCAATGATTGGCCACCTCCTCACTCCTGACTGCAAGAGATGAGAAATCAGAACTAGGAACATCTCACAGCTTCCAAGAGAAACTCAGTCTAAATCTCTTGCATGGTCAAAGACAACTCAGTGGTCCAATTTGAGTCTCTCTTCCAAATTTTGCCTTGGGACCATAAGAAGTTTTGCAGCTGAGCACTGATTTAGGCAGAGCAGAGCCCCCGAAGCCAAGTGCTGGAGTAGGTTGTGGGAAGAAGCCATTGTTTGTTATCACATCACACCCAGACATCACTCAGCAGAAAATCATTTACCAGGTCTTTAATCAATCCCCCTTGCAGCTCTCATGTGAAGAGCTTGCAGGGAAGAGCCACTGATTAGGCAGGCTCTGTTTGTTCAAGCAGCTGAATCTTAGCAGTGATGTTATCTTTCTAGTGCTACTTTAGCTGAAGATCTGGAAATGTTTAATACTGCTAAGCCACAGCTTCACAGAACAGCTCTCTTCTGTTTCCATGGGTGAAGAAAGAAATGGAGACATCCTACATAGCAGAGAGTCACAGAATCACTGGGGTTGGAAAAGACCTCTAAGATCACTGTGTCTAACCACTGTCTAACTCTACAAAGCCTGATGCTAATCCAAGTCCCTCAGCACCACATCTCTGCAACACCTCAAAGGATAAGAATTCAGCCACCTCCCTGGCAAGCTTATTACAGTATTTGAGAACCCCTTTAGTGAAGCTCTTTCTAATGTCCAATCTAAACCTCCTCTGGTGCAACTTGAGGCCAGTTCCTCTCCTCCTATCACTTAAGATCAGTCAAAGAAACAGTAATGACTATAATGATGAACTGTAGATTTGGCTTCTCAGGTTCAGGGTAGAAATTCTGTATGAAACACTCAGTGATTGCACCAGCAAGCTACTTCTCTCATCATGGGTTTCAATACATGTAAGCCAGCAGTGTGCCCAGGTGGCCACAAAGGCCAACAGCACCCTGGCCTGTATCAGGAACAGTGTGACCAGCAGGAGCAGGGAAGTGGTTGTCCTCCTGTGCTCAGCACTGGTCAGGCCACACCTTGAGTGCTGCGTTCAGTTTTGGGCCCCTCACTATGAGAGCATTGAGATGCTGGAGAGGGCCCAGAGACTGGCAACAAAGCTTCCAGAGACTGGCAACAAAGCTTCCAGAGACTGGCAACAAAGCTGGTGAAGGGCCTGGAGAACAGGTCTTGTAAAGACCCTCACAGCTGAGGGAGCTGCGGTTGTTTAGTCTGGGGAAAAGAAGGCTGAGTGGAAACATTCTCACTCTCTACAACTACCCAAAAGGAGGTTGGAGCAAGGTGGGTGTTGATCTTTGCTACTAACAAGGGATAGCATAAGAGGAAATGGCCTCTGGTTGCACCAGGGGAGGTTTAGGTTGATTATTAGAAGAAACTTCTTCGCTGAAAGGGTTCTCAAACACTGGCACAGGCTGCCCAGGGAGGTGGTTGAATGCCCATCCCCAGAGGTGCCCAAAAGGCACAGAGATGCGGTGCTGAGGGACATGGTTTGGCACCAGCCTCGGCAGAGTTACAGAACAGTTGAACTTGACGATATTAAAGGGTTTTTTTTTTTCCAGTCAAAACTATTCTACGATAGCTGCAGACGACGGGAGAAGTGAAACCACAGCCCCCAGCCGCAGCTGGACAGCCAGCCTGCTACTGCCTCGTTTGCTGAGCCCAGCAACCGACTGCCGAGCTCTGCGGAGGCCACCCTGAGAGCTTGCTGCGGCCGCCCCAGCTCCGAAGCTGGACGCGAATACGAGGTAAGAAACGCCGAAGTGAGCCTGTGACACAAGAACTCGTGATCCACCTCTCCTGATACCAAAAGCAGAACCTGCTCGCCGTGCCGGCCACGGCTTCCCCGGACACCTCAGTGGCACACGCCAGCCCCTCCGGCCGGCAGCCCCGCGGGCAGGCTGCGGGGGGCCGCCAGCCCCTCCGGCCCGCAGCCCCTCCGGCCCGCAGCCCCGCTGCCCAGCCCCGGGAGCCAGCAGCCCGCCCGGCGCACACCGCGCTTTCACCCCGACGACGGCCCCTGGGGCTTCGGTGTCCCCCTCCTCTCCACCAGAGCATCACCTCTCCCTGCAGCCCCTTCGCCCCGCCGGCCGAAGCCCAACCTGCCGCCGCCGCCAGCCCCCACCTGCTGCCGCACCGGACTCGTCCGGCGTCCCCGCACCGGGCAGGGCCAAGCCTACGGAAGAGCGATCCGAGCGATCGGCGCTCAGGGGCATCCCATGCTGGGCGCTCGGCGGTGGCGGGGCGGCCCGGGGAGCGCAGGCGGCGCCGGCCTAGAGCAGCCCCCTCCGTGGTCCCGACCGGCTTCCTTCACCCGCTCCGCGAACCGGAAGCAGGAAGAGCGTAGCAGAAGCGGCGCTCTCCGGGACTGCCATGCCCGCTGGCAAATCACAAGCGGAGCTGGAAAGGGGCGGGCTTTAGCAGCCTATGAGGACGGAGGTGGCGGCTCAAAAGCCCTCCTCCCTCCCTTACTCCCTCTAATAGGAGATGAAACGAGGCGTAAAACCTCCTCCGTTCCTGGCTTTTCTTCCAATGAGCCCCGCGGAGCTCTTCGGCTAACCCCTCCCACCCGGCCGCCGCTGCGGAGAGAGGCTCCGGGCGGGAGCCGCTCGCCCAATGGGGAAGCACGGCCCTCCCCGTGCCCCGCCCCTCGCAGGGAGTCGCTTGGCGCCGGAGAGCGACGCGGGTGAGGAGTGGTGCGCGCCAGCCGTCACGTGACCCGGGTCCCTTGTCGCCTTCCCCCTGGGAGAGCCAAGTCTGACGGAATCGTTGTGGCTGGAAAAGGCTTTTGGCATCATCCTGTCCCGCCACCAACACCGCCATGCCGACTAAAGCGTGTCCCAAAGCACCCTGTCTGCGCGGTTGTTAACGCATCCCGGGACGGTGGCTCCGCCGCTGCCCTGGGCAGCCTGTTCCAGTGCTAGTACAGAAACTTTCCTGGTGTCCAATCTAAACAATAGCAAATGCAGGGTCCTGCAGCTGGATCGAGGCAATCCCAGGCACAAATCCAGGCTGGGCAGGGACTGGCTGGAAAGCAGCCCTGAGGAGAGAGCCTTGGGGGTGCTGGGGGAGGAGAAGCTCACCAGGAGCTCTCAGTGTGCACTTGCAGCCCAGAAAGCCAATCAGATCCTGGGCTGCAGCAGGAGAAGTGTGGCCAGCAGGGCAAGGGAGGTGATCCTCCCCCTCTGCTCAGCTCTGCTGAGACCCCATCTGGAGTACTGCCTCCAGTTCTGGAGCCCCTATTGCAAGAGGGATGTGGAGGTGCTGGAAGGTGTCCAGAGAAGGGCCAGGAGGATGAGCAGAGGGCTGGAGCTCCTCTCCTGTGAGGACAGACTGAAGGAGTTGGGGCTGTTCAGTCTGGAGAAGGGAAGGCTCCCAGGTGACCTCATTGTGGCCTTCCAGTATCTGAAGGGGGCTCCAGGAAGGCTGGGGAGGGACTGCTCAGGATCTCAGGGAGTGCTAGGACTAGGGGGAATGGAATGAAGCTGGAGGTGGGGAGATTGAGGCTGGAGGTGAGGAGGAAGTTCTTCCCCATGAGAGTGGTGAAGCCCTGGAATGGGTTGTGCAGGGAGGTGGTTGGGGCCCTGTCCCTGGAGGTGTTTAAGGCCAGGCTGGCTGAGGCTGTGGCCAGGCTGATCTAGTGTGGGGTGTCCCTGCCCATGGCAGGGGGGTTGGAACTGGATGCTCCTTGTGGTCCCTTCCAACCCTGAATGATACTCTCCTCTCGAGTGTGTTGGCTTTCACAGTATCACAGTATAACTAAGGTTGGAAATGACCTGGAGGATCCAGGCTTGGATCACCTCACTGAGGAAAGCTGGAAGGCTTCCCCACACCACTGTCACCTAGCCACTGCCTGCCTCCTTCCCTCATCACCATGCTTGGTCTGGGCACTCCGCCCCGTGTACCTCCAGACTGTCCTCTCCTTGAACAGGCAGGGAGATCATTGTTTAGGCTGCACTGCACATGAGGAACAGTTTCTTCATCAAAAGGGTTGTCAGTCCCTGGGGCAGATTTAGCTGTATTCACTCTTAGCTATCAGCTGTATGCTGCCTGCTTGTCGTTTCATGGTGCAATCAGTCACTTCACTACCATCAGAAGAAAACACTACAGCACTGCCCTTCCCTGTTACTGCTCATCAGAGAGTCACAGCCTCTCAAGGGCATCTGGTCCAACCTTCTGCTCAAGCCAGGTCACCAGCAGCTAGTTGTCCAGCATCATGTCCAGAGAGCTCTTCGTGAAGGGGGACAACACAACCTCTCTGGCTAACCTCTGCCAGTGCTCAGTCACCCTCACAGTAAAAAAGTGTTCCCTGATGTTCAGAGGGAACCTCATGACACCAAGCTGGGGGCAGGAGTTGATCTGTTAGAGGGTAGGAGAGCTCTGAAGAAGGACCATGCCAGGCTGCACAGATGGGCAGAGTCCAAGGGCAGGAGATTGAACACATCCAAGTGCCAGGTTCTGCACATTGGCCACAACAACCCCAGGCAGTGCTACAGGCTGGGGTCAGAGTGGCTGGAGAGAAGCCAGGTAGAGAGAGACCTGGAGATACCTGTTGATAGTAGGCTGAACATGAGCCTGCAGTGTGCTCAGGCAGCCAAGAAGGCCAATGGCATCCTGGCCTGCATCAGGAACAGTGTGGCCAGCAGGAGCAGGGAAGTCATTGTGCCCTGTACTCAACACTGGTTAGGCCACACCTTGAGTCCTGTGTCCAGTTCTGGGCCCCTCAGTTTAGGAAAGATGTTGAGATGCTGGAAGATGTCCAGAGAAGGGCAAGGAGGCTGGGGAGGGGTCTGGAGCACAGCCCTGTGAGGAGAGGCTGAGGGAGCTGGGGTTGCTTAGCCTGGAGAAGAGGAGGCTCAGGGGAGACCTTGTTGCTGTCTCCAACTCCCTGAAGGGAGGTTGTAGCCAGGTGGGGGTTGGTCTCTTCTCCCAGGCAACCAGCACCAGAACAAGAGGACACAGTCTCAAGCTGTGCCAGGGAGGTTCAGAATGGATGTCAGGAAGAAGTTCTTCCCAGCAAGAGAGATTGGCCATTGGAATGTGCTGCCCAGGGAGGTGGTGGAGTCAATGTCCCTGGAGGTGTTGAAGAAAAGCCTGGATGAGGCACTTGGTGCCATGGTTTAATTGATCAGATGGTGTTGGGTGATAGGTTGGACTCAATGTCAAAGGTCTTTTCCAACCTGGTTAATTCTATTCTATTCTATTCTATTCTATTCTATTCTATTCTATTCTATTCTATTCTATTCTATTCTATTCTATTCTATTCCATTCCATTCCATTCCATTCCATTCCATTCCATTCCATGTACATTAATAAGATGCTCCCTAGGCTGTGTCTTCTCTGGCCTAGCAGTGCCAGCTCTCCCAGTCTTTCCTCACAGGAGACCTGCCCTAGTTCCTTCCTCACCCTTGTATCCAGGTTTGTCCATGTCCCTCCTGCACCGCTGCTGTTGAGATGTTGCCTGAGAAGGTGTTGAGGAATGCCAGCTCTCAGTGCCCACCTGTGAGCACACTTGACATGGGGTGCTGGGTGTGGAAAGAGCTCCCAGTACAGGTATCCCAAGCTCACAAGGCTTCTTCTCTAATCCTCACTGTCCACCTCCCTTTCCCTGTTGACAGCAGTTGGGCTGCCAGTTTGCCATAGCCATTGCTTATCTTGTGCTCTCACTATTCACCTTTTTCACTTCATGCTCTCACTGCCCCTCTGCTTCTGTCCTGAGGAGCTGTTGCCCTTCCACTGCTCTCCATTCTGTTGTATATTTGATTCTTTTGAGCAGCTTCACACTTGATTTCTTAATATAGCCTCAGGCTTCCTGTTTTGCAGGCGCCGTGCCCTGGCTCTCAACAGCCTGATCGAAACATCTTGTCAGACACCCTCTGCTTTGGCATGGAAGGAAGCAGATCAGAAACTTCAGCAGCTGAAGCAAGTGAGGAAATAATTTACACCTCTGTAAAGTTCTCTCAGACACCTCTGCCAAGAGCCAAAGCTGCACAGGGGAAAAGAGGTAAGGAAAATCTTTCCTTTGAGGATGCTGCAGCACTGGACCATGACGCCCAGGGAGGCTGCAGAGTCTCCTCTGGAGACTTTCAAAACTCACCTGGACATTGCAATCCTGTGCAACCTGATCTAGGCAGACCTGCTTTAGCAGGGGGTATGGACTACTGTACGTGGCACTTGGTGCATGGTCTAGTCATGAGGTCTGTGGTGACAGGTTGGACTTGATGATCCTCCAGGGCTCTTCCAACCTTGGTGATACTGTGAGACTGTGATACTGTGATATGGACTAGGTGATCTCTGGAGGTCCCTTCCAACCCTTGCTGATCTATGAGTGTGAAGCTGGATGAGGTAGGTCTGGCTGATCTAGTGTGGCATTTCCCTGCCAATGCAGGGGGGTTGGAACTAGATGATCCTTGTGGTCCCTTCCATCCCTGACTCATACTATGATACTATGATACTATGAAAAGCTTTTACTTTGAGTGAAAGCAAGATCTAGCAAACCCACTGACCCTGAGTGGCAGTTCACAGTGCTGTTGCTTGGGCTCTAAACCAACCATGAGTGTTTTCATGTGATGGCAACTGATGGCACAGCCACCCAGCACTGGTCCCCAACCTCTCTCCATCAGGCTCCTCTCAGGGGCTGTTCCTGGGCATTCAACCTCAGGCTCCTTTTCTCAGCAGGAGGTTTGCAGTGTTCAGGCTGTGTGCTTGTCAGCGATAAGAGATGTCAGCAATGGTTCTTGGAAGGGCAGAGGAGATGCAAATGCAGATAAATGTGAGGTGTATGCTAATGAGAGATCAGAGACAGAGGAGGCATGTGAGATCATCCATGGGGCTCTGCAGGATTCTTTTGTGATACATTTTTTCCTGTGTTTGTTCTAATTTTACAGACCTCCTGCTGAGCCAGTTTGCTTTTGCCATGAGACACTTCTGCAGGGTGTTTGGCTCTCAGGAAGAGAGTTTGCTTTCCTTAAACTTTCTCTTCCCTTTGCTCTGTTCCCCCTCTTCAGGCATGACAAGTCTCACATTGCACAATTTCTCTCTCTCCTCAGCTGACAAAAAAACAACCCTTAGAAGTGTAAGGTTTTGCAATGGTGTCCATTCTCCTCAGGAGCTGGATGCTCTTCCTCTGAACACCCAGGTGCTTCACACAGTTTATGTTGCATTGGCTGCAGCACTAATATCATAGCATCATAGTATCATAGTATCAGTCAGGGTTGGAAGGGACCACAAGGATCATCTAGTTCCAACCCCCCTGCCATGGGCAGGGACACCCCACACTACATCAGCCTGGCCACAGCCTCAGCCAGCCTGGCCTTAAACACCTCCAGGGACAGGGCCCCAACCACCTCCCTGGACAACCCATTCCAGGGCTTCACCACTCTCATGGGGAAGAACTTCCTCCTCACCTCCAGCCTCAATCTCCCCACCTCCAGCTTCATTCCATTCCCCCTAGTCCTATCACTCCCTGAGAGCCTGAGCAGTCCCTCCCCAGCCTTCCTGGAGCCCCCTTCAGATACTGGAAGGCCACAATGAGGTCACCTGGGAGCCTTCTCTTCTCCAGACTGAACAGCCCCAACTCCTTCAGTCTGTCCTCACAGGAGAGGTGCTCCAGCCCTCTGCTCATCCTCCTGGCCCTTCTCTGGACACCTTCCAGCACCTCCACATCCCTCTTGGAATAGGGGCTCCAGAACTGGAGGCAGTACTCCAGGTGGGGTCTCCCCAGAGCTGAGCAGAGGGGGAGAATCACCTCCCTTGCCCTGCTGGCCACACTTCTCCTGCTGCAGCCCAGGCTCTGATTGGCTTTCTGGGCTGCAAGTGCACACTGAGAGCTCCTGGTGAGCTTCTCCTCCCCCAGCACCCCCAAGTCTCTCTCCTCAGGGCTGCTTTCCAGCCAGTCCCTGCCCAGCCTGGATTTGGGGGTGGTCGAGGCCCTGTCCCTGGAGGTGTTTAAGCCCAGGCTGGCTGAGGCTGTGGCCAGGCTGATGTAGTGTGGGGTGTCCCTGCCCATGGCAGGGGGGTTGGAACTAGCTGATCCTTGTGGTCCCTTCCAACCCTGACTGATACTGTGATACTATGATACTATGAGGTGCTGGAGCATGTCCAGAGAAGGACAACAAAGCTGGTGAGGGTTCAGAGAACAGGTCTGGTGAGGAGTGGCTGAGGGAACTGGGGTTGTTGAGCTTGGAGAAAAGGAGGCTGAGGGGAGACCTTGCTCTCTGCAACTCCCTGAAAGGAGGTTGGAGCCAGCTGGGTATCAGTCTCATCTCCTTAGTGTCAAGGGAGATGATGAGAGCAAATAGTCACCAGTTGCACTAGTGGAAGTTTAAGCTGTATATTGGAAGACACTTTTTCACTGCAATGGTTCTCAAACCCTGGAGTAGGGTCCCCAGTGGGGTGGTTTAATCCCCATCCCTAGAGGCATTTCAAAGGTGCAGAGATGTGGTGCTGAGAGATCTGGTTTAGCTGGTTCAGATAATGGTTAGACTTGATGGTCTTCATGTTAATGTCATGAAGTTCAACAAGGCAAAGTGCAAGGGCTTGCACCTGGGTAAGGGCAATTCCAAGCACAAATACAGGCTGGGCAACAAGTGGATTGAGAACAACCCTTCAGAAAAGGACTTGGGGGTAGTGTTTGATGGGCTGCTTGACATGAGCCAGCAATGTGCACTAGCAACCCAAAAGGTGCATGGCCAGCAGGTCAGGGGAGGTGATTTTGCCCCTCTACTCTGCTCTTGTGAGACCACACCTGGAGTATTGCATCCATCTCTGGAGCCCCCAACACAAGGAGGTCATGGATCTTTTCTGGAGGGGGTCCAGAGGAGGGCCACAAAATTATCAGAGGGATGGAGCACCTCCTACCAGGGCAGGCTGAGCTGGTTGGGTCTGTTCAGCTTGGAGAAGAAAAGGCTCTGGGAGACCTTCTTCCAGTGCTTGAAGGTACTGGAAAGGTACAGAAAAGGTGGAGAGGGACTAATTATAAGGACATGAGGCAATAGTTTTAAACTAGAGCAGGATAGCTTTAAATTGGACATTAGGAAGAAGTTCTTTACTATGAGGGTGCTGAGATACTGGAGCAGGTTGCCCAGTGAAGTTGTGGACATCTCATCCCTGGAAGAACTTATGTCTAGGTTGGATGAGGCTTTGAACAACCTGGTCTGGTGGGAGATGTCCCTGCCCATGGCACTTGATGATCTTTAAGGTCCCTTCCCACTCAAGTATTTGGTGATCTTGGAGGTCTTTTCCAGCCCCTACTTTATGTAGGCAGGAGCTGAGTGGAGCTGCCTGGGACAGTGCAATATCATCTTTCAGAGTGTCCTAGAAGACTTATCAGAGAATCATAGAACCATAGAATCAATAAGGGTGGAAAAGACCTCTGAGATCATGAAGTCCAACCTATCAACACAGACCTCATGACTAGACCATGGCACTAAGTGCCACATCCAATCTCCCCTTGAACACCTCCAGGGATGGGGACTCCACCACCTCCCTGGGCAGCACATTCCAATAGCCAATGACTCTCTCTGGGAAGAACTTTCTCCTCACCTCCAGCCTAAACTTCCTCTGGCACAGCTTGAGACTGTGTCCTCTTGTTCTGGTGCTGGTTGCCTGGGAGAAGAGACCAACCCCTTCCTGGCTACAACCTCCCTTCAGGTAGCTGTAGACAGCAATAAGGTCTCCTTAGCAGAAGACTTGAGTCTTCTACTAACAGCTTTCAGTTCCTGAACTGAGCTGTGCTCCAAACCTAAAACTACTGGATCATGCTACTTGCAGATGCATGCAACATCCATAGTCATTTCTCCTGAGTACTGAGAAACCCTAAAGGGTATTTTGTGTATTAGGAAGCTATAGCATTGGAGAGTAGAGTAGAGTAGAGTAGAGTAGAGTAGAGTAGAGTAGAGTAGACAAGGGAAGGGAAGGGAAGGGGGAGGAGAGGGGAGGGGAGAGGAGGGAGAGGAGAGGAGAGGAGAGGAGAGGAGAGGAGAGGAGAGGAGAGGAGAGGAGAGGAGAGGAGAGGAGAGGAGAGGAGAGGAGAGGAGAGGAGAGGAGAGGAGAGGAGAGAGAGGAGAGGAGAGGAGAGGAGAGAGGAGAGGAGAGGAGAGGAGAGGAGAGGAGAGGAGAGGAGAGGAGAGGAGAGGAGAGGAGAGGAGAGGAGAGAAGAGGAGAGGAGAGGAGAGGAGAGAAGAAAGAGAAGAGAAAAGAGAAGAGAAGAGAGAGAGAGAGAAAGAAGAGAAGAGAAGGAGAAGAGAGAGAAGAGAAGAGAAGAGAAGAGGAAGAGAAGAGAAGAGAAGAGAAGAGAAGAGAAGAGAAGAGAAGAGAAGAGAAGAGAGAGAGAAGAGAAGAGAAGAGAAGAGAAGAGAAGGAGAAGAGAGAAGAGAAGAGAAGAGAAGAGAAGAGGAAGAGAAGAGAAGAGAAGAGAAGAGAAGAGAGAAGAGAAAGAGAAGAGAAGAGAAGAGAAGAGAAGAGAGAGAAAAAGAGGAGAGGAGAGGAGAGAAGAGAGGAGAAGAAAAGAATAGAATAGAATAGAATAGAATAGAATAGAATAGAATAGAATAGAATAGAATAGAATAGAATAGAATAGAATAGAATAATAGGATAGGATAGGATAGGATAGGATAGGATAGGATAGGATAGGATAGGATAGGATAGGATAGGATAGGATAGACCAGACCAGACCAGACCAGGTTGGAAGAGACCTTCAAGATCATGGAGTCAAACCTATCACCCAACACCACCTAATCAACTAACCCCATGGCACCAAGCACCCCCTCAAGTCTCCTCCTGCACACCTCCAGTGATGGATATTTGCATTAAATGCCCACTGGTGCACTTCTCCCTTCCCCTGAGAAAACTCCTTCACAGTTCCTCAGACAACGACGTGGAGATGTTTTCTGGATGCTCCAACCAGATTTCCCTTCTACGTTTCACACTCCTCTCAGGTGCTTCTCTCATCCCCTTCTACAAGAGGCTTCACATGCTGATCAGGGGCTGAGGATCAGGCAGAAGCTATTGGCCCCATTTTGCAAAGCAGGAGCTGCAGGGTTCCCTTTTGGAAGGAGTAGAACTCCCAGTATTTGGAGCGTTTTGTTTCCACTTTCCTGCATCGATCACGGCAGTTCAAGTGAGGCTCAGATTTCACTTCAAGCACCGGTACGACTTCACTCTCTGCAATATCACTTCATTTTATCCTGCCTAAATTAGCTAACAACACATTTTTTTTCCCCTTTAAGAGCTGAAGTGGCTCTCTCCGCTGCTCTGTTCGTGGAGGTGCCTCGGGAGTTTGTTTTGATGCGGGAGCTGAGTCAGTTCCTTCTTTTCTGCAATTGACTTGAAACAATAGAGAGTGAACTGCTCTGTTAGTTGCCAGGACTCACCAGCTCCAGTGCCCAGTACTGGCATTTGAGGATTAACCATTTCACTGACTGTCATCCCAGCTGCCTTGTCCTGCAAGTAGTTTTCCCTACAATCAGAAGCAGTGATCTGGAGGATGCAGGAGCCGGCAGTGCTGGGCCCCATCCTGCAGTGCTGGGCCCCAGCCTCTTTAACATCTTCATTGATGATCTGGATGAGGGCATTGAGTCAGTCATCAGCAAATGTGCAGATGACACCAAGTTGAGAGCAGATGTTGGTCAGTTAGAGGACAGAAGGGCTCTGCAGAGGGACCTCGACTGACTGGACAGATGGGCAGAGTCCAACAGGATGGCATTCAACAAGTCCAAGTGCCAGGGGCTGCACTTTGGCCACAACAACCCCATGCAGAGCTACAGGCTGGGGTCAGAGTGGCTGAGAGCAGCCAGGCAGAGAGGGACCTGGGGGTGCTGGTTGAGTGTAGGCTGAACATGAGCCAGCAGTGTGCCCAGGTGGCCAAGAAGGCCAATGGCATCCTGGCCTGCATCAGGAACAGTGTGGCCAGCAGGAGCAGGGAGGTCATTGTGCCCTGTGCTCTGCATTGGTTAGGCCACACCTTGAGTCCTGTGTCCAGTTCTGGGCCCCTCAGTTTAAGAAGGACATTGAGAGACTTGAAGGTGTCCAGAGAAGGGCAACAAGGCTGGGGAGAGGCCTTGAGCACAGCCCTGTGAGGAGAGGCTGAGGGAGCTGGGGTTGCTTAGCCTGGAGAAGAGGAGGCTCAGGGGAGACCTCATTGCTCTCTGCAACTACCTGAAAGGAGGTTGTAGCCAGGTGGGGGTTGGTCTCTTCTGCCAGGCAACCAGCACCAGAACAAGAGGACACAGTCTCAAGCTGTGCCAGGGGAGGTTTAGGCTGGAGGTGAGGAGAAAGTTCTTCACTGAGAGAGTCATTGGTCATTGGGATGTGCTGCCCAGGGAGGTGGTGGAGTCCCCATCCCTGGAGGTGTTCAAGAGGGGATTGGATGTGGCACTTGGTGCCATGGTCTAGTCATGAGGTCTGTGGTGACAGGTTGGACTTGATGATCTTTGAGGTCTCTTCCAACCTTAGTGATACTGTGATACTGTGATACTGTGATCCTGTGATACTGTGATCTCTGAGAGGCAAGGCAAGAGAGAGAACAGCAGTGCAAATCCTGTGTTACAGCTTAACACTCAGAATTGTGGTGTCAGAACAAGCAGCTCTGTTTCAAGAGGCATTTCTCCCCTTGCACTTAGTTTTCAGTTGTAGTCTGCAGAGAGGCAGCTCCACCCTCCCCTCTAATCTAGGTCTGAGGCCATTCTCTTGAGTCTTAATCTGATGGCAAAAATCACAGCCACCAGAGATGACTCAGAGTGATCATGCCCCTGTAGTCAGCATTGGGGAGGCTGCACCTCCTGTTGGGTTGTGAGGCCCTCACCAAAAGAAAGACACTGAGATGCTGGATCATGCCCTGAGAAGGGCAGCAAAGCTGATGAAGAGTCTGGAGCACAGGGAGAGCTGGGGTTATTTAGTCTGGAGATAAGGAGGCTGAGGGGAGACCTTCTGATTCTCTACAGCCTCCTGAGAGGGGGTTGGATGGAGGTGGGTGTTGGTGTCTTCTCACAACTGCTGAAGAGGAAATAGCATTAAGGTACCACAGGGGAGGGTGAGCTTGGGTATTAGTTAAAAAAGAGTACTGAAGAGTGGTCAAACATTGGAACAGGCTGCCCAGGAAGATGGTGCAGGCACCAGCTCTGGAGGTGTTCAAAACCATGTAGATATGGCACTGTGGGACAGGGTTTCATAGCCATGGTGGTGGTGTGCTGATGCTCAGACTCAACAATACTAAAGTGAATGGTGCCACAGCCAGCTGGCAGCCAGGCACCAGTGGTGTGCCCCAGGGAGCAGTGCTGGGCCCCATCCTCTTCAATATCTTCATTGATGATCTGGATGAGGGCATTGAGTCAGTCATCAGCAAGTTTGCAGATGACACCAAGCTGGGGGCAGGAGTTGATCTGCTGGAGGGTAGAGAGGCTCTGCAGAGGGACCTGGACAGGCTGGACAGATGGGGCAGAGGCCAAGGGCAGGAGATTGAACACATCCAAGTGCCAGGTTCTACACATTGGCCACAGCAACCCCAGGCAGTGCTACAGGCTGGGGTCAGAGTGGCTGAGAGCAGCCAGGCAGAGAGAGACCTGGAGATACCTGGAGGAGACTAGATGGGCTGCTTGGTGCCATGGATTAGTTGATTAGATGGTGTTGGGTGATAGGTTGGACACGATGATCTTGAGGGTCTCTTCCAACCTGGTCTATTCTATTCTATTCTATTCTATTCTATTCTATTCTATTCTATTTCTATTCTATTCTATTCTACTCTACTCTACTCTACTCTACTCTACCTCTATTCTACTCTACTCTATTGTCTTTTCCAGCTGAAACACTCCTATGGACTTACCAGGTCACCAGGTGACCTCAAAGATCATCAAGTCCACACCTGTCACCACAGACCTCAGGACTACTAAACCATGGCTTCAAGTCCCACGTCCAGTCCCCTCTTGAACACCTCCAGGGATGGTGACTCCACCACCTCCCTGGGCAGCACATTGCAATGGCTAACAACTCTCTCAGTGAAGAACTTTCTCCTCACCTCCAGCCTGAACTTCCCCTGGCACAGTTTGGGACTGTGTCTCTCTTGTTCTGGTGCTGGTTGCCTGGGA
>NW_027142448.1:5000-35000 GCF_026170545.1 Melanerpes formicivorus | reverse complement strand
AAATAAAAACACATACAGCTGGCACAGCTGGCAAAGGGATGCCATGTGGATTCTCTCTAGATGCAGTCCTTAGGAGTTTGGGTGAAGGATGGAATAGGCCCCACCACGTGGCTACAACAGCAGGAACAGCAGAAGCAGCAGGAACAGCATCTCACACAGACAAGGACAGGAGCAAGAGCAGGGAGGCAGGAAAATGCCTCCCCTTAAGCAGGCTTGCTGGAGAGGAAGTGGGGGTGGAATAGACTTTGGCCCGAGGACCCCTCCCCCTGGGAGGGGGAACCAAGCTCTCTGCCCACCTCAGTCAGGCTTCTTTGTCCACCTGGGGGCTAGGTTCTTTTCAGCCCAACCCCTCCTGGGCTGGGTATAACCCACATCAAATTTGATCTTGAGTGTCTCCAGGGACAGGGCCTCAACCACATTCCTGGCAACCTGTTCCAGTATTTTACCACTCTCATTGTAAAGAACTACTTCCTTAGGTCCAGCCTAAACCTACCCTGCTCCAGTTTAAAACCACTGCCCTTCATCCTATCAGTACAAGTCCCTTCACATACTGAAATGTAGTTAAAAGATCTCAGTGGAGCCTTCTCTTCTTTCGGCTGAGCAGCCCCAATGCTTTCAGCCTGTCTTCATAGAAGTGGTGCTTGTCCAGGTCCATCTCTAGAGCCTTTCTTCAACCAACACTGCTCCCCAGCTTAGTGTCCTTTACCTATGCACCTCCTCTCTTTACACACTTGTTTTAACTGTCATTCACATCTGTGTCTGCAAGCATCCAACCACAGACCATCCTCACACAACGTGTAGAACATTGCCTGGAGCTGGGAAAGTCCAGAATTCCCCACCAGAACTTCTCACTTGCCCTTTTTGTGTCTTACCTTATACACTCCACTGATTCTGGTCTTGATTTTAGATCCTGGTCTTTAGCAGCCACTCCAAAATGGATGGGGAACAATCCTCCAAGAATAATGTCTCCCTTCTTCTGTGCCCGTTGGTTCGGCCCGTAGGCAGCAGCAGTCCAGGGGAACAGCAAAAGGATGAGGCTGAGGCAGCAGCAGCTATACAAAGTCATTGTTCCTCTTTTCACCGGGGGTTAGAGGATGCAGAATTGGAAAAGGTGATGTGAGAAAGCAAATGCTGCAGTGCTGAAGCTTTTCCTTTCCTTAGTACAGCACAGAGAAGGTTGGGGCCACATGGCTGCAGGGAGATAAGCCACAAGATGGGAGCCACAGCGCTGATATTTCTCCCTCTCTCTTCTCCATTGCAACCCAACAATTCAGCAGTCCTCTCTCTGTAACCATTATGGAGAGCCCATCTCTGAGAACTGTAAGAGAAAGACATGAAAGTGAGAGCAGCTATACACCAGAGCCTCCTGCTTCTTTGGTGGTTCTGCTTTGCCAGATCAACCCCTCAGTGTGCCCCCAGGGCTCAACAGCCCTCCTGGTACCACACAGTAGTATCACAGTATCACACAGTATAACTAAGGCTGGAAATGACCTCGAGGATCATCTAGTCCAACCTATCAACACCAACACTGACAGTAAGCCAAGCACTCCAGTAAAGCCAACCACAGCTCCTCATTTTCTGTCACACCTGTGGGGTAGCTTACTAAATCCTCCCATGGTTCTGCATGACTGCTCCCAAGAAACCCTTAGCCTGGAGAAGAGGAGGCTCAGGGGAGACCTTCTTGCTGCCTACAACTACCTGAAGGGAGGTTGTAGCCAGGTGGGGGTTGGTCTCTTCTCCCAGGCAACCAGCACCAGAATAAGAAGACACAGTCTCAAGCTGTGCCAGGGGAGGTTTAGGCTGGAGGTGAGGAGAAAGTTCTTCCCAGAGAGAGTTGTTGGCCATTGGGATGTGCTGCCCAGGGAGGTGGTGGAGTCACCATCCCTGGAGGTGTTCAAAGAGTTAGTCATGAGGTGTTGGGTGACAGGTTGGACTTGATGATCTCTGAGGTCTTTTCCAACCTTATTGATTCTATGATTCTGTGACTGGTACCTCTGACATTGCCCTGTGGCCCTTTGCCAGCAGAGTGACAGAACTTGAGCCAGAGCTAGGGGTAGGAGGTCACAGAGCAATGCAGCAAAGGCTTTGGGTTCACATTTTTATTAGCAGATGAACAGAGGTTCTTGCTTCATCAGGGTCCAACAGGAAGGAAGGGAACACTTCAGCTAGGGAAAGGTCATCTTAGTATCATTCAGGGTTGGAAGGGACCACAAGGATCATCTAGTTCCAACCCCCCTGCCATGGGCAGGGACACCCCACACCAGATCAGCCTGGCCACAGCCTCATCCAGCCTGGCCTTAAACACCTCCAGGGACAGGGCCTCAACCACCTCCCTGGACAACCCATTCCAGCCCCTCTTCCTTCCACCACTCATGGAATCAGAAAAGATATGGAAAAAACCCTATCAGACATATTCTAGGCTGATGCTCTCTCTCTCCACCTGGCTGAGACTAAGTCTGCCAGGTCCTGTGTGATGAATTACTGAATGGCAAACACTTACTGCAGCCAGCTGCAGACACTTCCATGGAACCATAGAATCCTTTCAGCTGGAAAGGACCCTTAAGACTACCAAGTTCAACCATGCTCTAACTCTGTGAAGTCTGGCTGCTAAACCATGTCCCTTGACAACACATTTCTGCATCTTTGAAACACCCTCAGGAATGAGGATTCAACCATCAGCCTGGGGAGCCTATTCCAAGTGTCTGACAACATAACCAATCTGAATCTCTGCTGGTGCAACCTGAGGCCATTTCCTCTCACCTCTATCTTGTTACTAAGGAGCAGAGACCAACACCCACCTTGCTGCAACCTCCTCTTTATTCTGTCCTGGTTGCTGTCTGCTGCTCTATGGAGGTATCTACAAGCACTGACAGAACGGGTGCCTGGTCTTGTGACAGGAAGAGAGATGTAGTCTGCCAGCTGAGAAGAGTGCTTTAAAGCATGACCCACTGCCTTGACACATGTCTAGCTTTTCTGTGCCTACAGCCAGACAGATGGTGCAGCAAGCTCAGTGCTTTAGCAGAGCATCACAGTTACTGCAGAAGAGGAAGTCAAGTGTATCATGCATGCCATCTGCATCTGCTCACAGCCCACTCCCTACCCCAGTGTAAGAACTATGTAGGAAAGTTTCCACCCACATGGAGAAGCATGCCTGCCCTTGTTCACAAGAACTGCTCAGATCAGGTAGTAAGCAGACACATCACAGAATCAGTTCTAGTATTGTCAGTCTGTGCCTTGCTGTTGCCTTTCTGAGGATGCTCTTCCAGTGCTGAAGGAAATAACAGCATGAGATCCCTGAGAAAAAGCAGCCTGTCCTGCAGCTGAGCCACTTCCCTGTTTCACAGCTGCTCTTCAAACACATTTAAAGGTGCTCTGAGGCCTGCAAAATAGTTCATGAGTGACTGGGTCTGACAAGTAAGGTCCATCACATGAGCTCTGGCTTCAGCCAGTCTTCACATCCCAGTATCATAGTATCACAGTATCTCAGTATCAGTCAGGGTTGGAAGGGACCACAAGGATCATCTAGTTCCAACCCCCCTGCCATGGGCAGGGACACCCCACACTACATCAGCCTGGCCACAGCCTCACCCAGCCTGGTCTTGAACACCTCCAGGGACAGGGCCTCAACCACCTCCCTGGACAACCCATTCCAGGACTTCACCACTCTCATGGGGAAGAACTTCCTCCTCACCTCCAGCCTCAATCTCCCCACCTCCAGCTTCATTCCATTCCCCATAGTCCTATCACTCCCTGAGATCCTGAGCAGTCCCTCCCCAGCCTTCCTGGAGCCCCCTTCAGATACTGGAAGGCCACAATGAGGTCACCTGGGAGCCTTCTCTTCTCCAGACTGAACAGCCCCAACTCCTTCAGTCTCCTCACAGGAGAGGTGCTCCAGCCCTCTGCTCATCCTCCTGGCCCTTCTCTGGACACCTTCCAGCACCTCCACATCCCTCTTGCAATAGGGGCTCCAGAACTGGAGGCAGTACTCCAGGTGGGGTCTCAGCAGAGCTGAGCAGAGGGGAAGAATCACCTCCCTTGCCCTACTGGCCACACTTCACTTGCTGCAGCCCAGGATCTGATTGGCTTTGTGGGCTGCAAGTGCACACTGAGAGCTCCTGGTGAGCTTCTCCTCCACCAGCACCCCCAAGTCTCTCTCCTCAGGGCTGCTTTCCAGCCAGTCCCTGCCCAGCCTGGATTTGTGCCTGGGAGTGCCCTGACCCAGCTGCAGGACCCTGCACTTGCTCTTATTGAACTTCATGAGGTTGGCTTGTGCCCACCTCTCCAGCCTGTCCAGGTCCCTCTGGATGGATCCCTTCCCTCCAGCTGTCTGCTGCACCACACAGCTTGGTGTCATCAGCAAACCTGCTGAGGGTGCACTCAATGCCACTGTCCATGGCACCCACAAAGATGTTGAACAAGCCTGGTCCCAGGACTGATCCCTGAGGGACTCTGCTTGTCCCTGGCCTCCACTGGGACATGGAGCCATTGACAGCCACTCTTTGGGTGCAGCCATCAAGCCAGTTCCTTATCCATCTAGTGGTCACCCATCACACCCATGTGTCACCAGCCTGGAGACCAGGATGTGGTGTGGGACAGTGTGGAAGGCTGTGCTCAGCTCCAGCAGAGCTGGGTGCTCTACCTTTGGTGAAGCTGAGTGCACTTGTCTCCTTGCCTGCTTCATTCATCTCTCTGATGAGATGCATAAACACCCTTTCTGTCTGGCACAGGCATGAGAAGCTGTGCTGAGCCATTGTGAGTTGAACAAAATATTTCTACACTCATCTTGATTAGCTTCAATAGGGAAAAAAGGCCTCTGAGATTCAACCATTATCTAACTCTACCAAGGCTGGTGCTAAACTATGTGCCTCAGCACCACATCTCTGCCTCTTCAAAACACAGCCAAGGATGGGCACTTAACCACCTCCCAGGGGAAACCTATTTCAGTGTTTGAGAACCCTTTCAGGAAAAAAGCTTCTTCTAATGTCCAACCTAAATCTCCCCTGGTACAACTTGAGGCCATTTCCTCTCATCCTACCCCTTGTTACTTAGCTATAATCTCCTCAGCCTCTCTTCCCTCAGCTGCTCCCCACAAGACCTGCTCTCATTCCAGAATGAGCAGTCACAAGAAAGCCCTCAACAGGAGGCCAAACCTGGGTCCTCCCTGGACAAGCCAGCAAGAAATAGCAGCCAAAAAAATAAGTAACATGCTCTCCTGGCTAGCAAAGTGGGGTTGAAAACTAGGAAGCAGTGTGGCAGTATTATTAGCAAAGGCAATTTAAACATTCTTGTGGCCAGTGCTGCCTCAGATGCACCTAGCCCAGCCTAGCATGGGAAAGCAGCTCAGAAGGCCAGCAGAGGCATTGCATATCTGGGAGTAATTTCATGGTTAGGAAGACTGCCACAGTTTAAATCAAGAGAGGCTATGATGGAAAGGAAGAGGAGAAAAGATCAGAAATGCTGAACAGAGATGGAGCCTGATGTGGCCAGCAAGAGCTCATGGGTGAAGTTTTTAACCAAAGACAAAAAAAGAGCAACCTGGAGCTTTATCCAGAGGTCACTTCTTGTGGGAAGCCCTCTGCCCACATCTGCTAGGGAACAAAGGGAGCAGAGCAGTTGGAATAGGGGAGAGCATTCTTGTTTAAATGCCACCAGGTTTGAGGATAGTATGGGAAAAAGTGATTGTCCCCAAGTGCTTGGCACTGAAGAGGCCACACCTTGAATTCTGGGCTCACTTTTCACAGTATCACAGTATCACAGTATCACTAAGGGTGGAAGAGACCTCGAGGATCATCAAGTCCAACCTATCAACACAGACCCCATGACTAGACCATGGCACCAAGTGCCACATCCAATCCCCTCTTGAACACCTCCAGGGTCGATGACTCCACCACCTCCCTGGGCAGCACATTCCCATGGCCAATCTCTCTTTCTATGAAGAATTTCTTCCTAACATCCAGCGTAAACCTCCCCTGGCACAGCTTGAGACTGTGTCCTCTTGTTCTGGTGCTGCTTGCCTGGGAGAAGAGACCAACCCCCATCTGGCTACAACCTCCCTTCAGGGAGTTGTAGAGAACAATAAGGTCTGCCCTGAGCCTCCTCTTCTCCAGGCTAAGCAACCCCAGCTCCCTCAGCCTCTCCTCACAGGGCTGTGCTCCAGACCCCTCCCCAGCCTTGTTGCATTACCCTAGACATGTGCCTGGAGACTCAGAGGAGCCCTGATTGCTCTCTATGACTATATGAAAGGAGGTTGTAATGAGCTGGGTGTTTGCCTCTTCTTTCAAGTAAATAGCAATGAGATAAGATGAAATGGCCTCAAGTTGCATCATGGGAGGTTTAGATTGGCTATTAGGAAAAACTTCTTCACCAAAAGAGTGGTCAGGCATTGGAACAGGCTGCCCAGAGAGGTGGTGGAGTCACCATCATTGGAGGTGTTCAGGAGGAGACTTGACAGAGTGCTTGGTGCCATGGGTTAGTTGATTAGGTGGTGTTGGATGATAGGTTGGACTTGATGATCTTGAAGGTCTCTTCCAACCTGGTTTATTCTATTCTATTCTGTTCTATCTATCACACACATTCAGTGTCTTCCTCTTTATAATCCCCTAATTAGGGGTTTGAATTTGCCTCCCCTTTTTCTCTCCTTTTTTTTTTTTCAGATGAAACAAACAGAATTTTTTGTTGGTTTTTTTTAGTGTTTCTTGCCATAAAAAATGCTTTTCTGAGCTCTGATTATTCCTGTTTCATTCCCCTGGCCTTTCTCCAGCATGTCTCCACTTCTAATGTAGAGCAGTGCCCAGAAATGGACACAGCATCCTTGTTGGGCCCTCACAAGCACCGAGCAGTGCGGTAAGTTCCTTTGTGTGTGTCTTGCAAGCATCCAGCCCTGTTCATGCCCCTCAGTGGGGCACTTGTCTGGTTTTTGAACAGCACAATATTACAGTATCACAGTATCACAGTATCACCAAGGTTGGAAGAGACCTCAATGATCATCGAGTCCAACCTGTCACCACAGATCTCATGACCAGACCATGGCACCAAGTGCCACATCCAATCCCCTCTTGAATACCTCCAGGGATGGGGACTCCACCACCTCCCTGGGCAGCACATTCCAATCGCGAATGACTCTCTCTGGGAAGAACTTTCTCCTCACCTCCAGCCTAAACTTCCCCTGGCACAGCTTGAGACTGTGTCCTCTTGTTCTGGTGCTGCTTGCCTGGGAGAAGAGACCAACCCCTTCCTGGCTACAGCCTACCTTCAGGTAGTTGTAGAGGGCAATGAGGTCACCCCTGAGCCTCCTCTTCTCCAGGCTAAGCAACCCCAGCTCCCTCAGCCTCTCCTCACAGGGCTGTGCTCAAGGCCTCTCCCCAGCCTTGTTGCCCTTCTCTGGACACCTTCAAGTGTTTCAATGTCCTTCCTAAACTGAGGAGCCCAGAACTGGACACAGGACTCAAGGTGTGGCCTAACCAATGCAGAGTACAGGGGCACAATGACTTCCCTGCTCCTCCTGGCCACACTGTTCTTAATGCAGGCTCTCAGGACCTTTTTAAAGCCAAGAGCTGGGAATGACTCCTGATCCTATCCACAGCAACTGGGCTGTCCCAAACTCCAAACAATTCTGGACTTCCACATAGCTTATTAAGAGATTTTCCCACTTCTGAGAGGACAGGATGTCCCATGGGCAGCACAGCCTGAAAGTAAGATTGCCCTGGTACCACAATGTTAGAATGGAATAGAATGGAATGGAATGGAATGGAATGGAATGGAATGGAATGGAATGGAATGGAATGGAATAGAATAGAATAGAATAGAATAGAATAGAACAGAATAGAATAGAATAGAATAGAATAGAATAGAATAGAATAGAATAGAATAGAATAGAATAGAATTAACCAGGTTGGAAGAGACCTTCAAGATCATCGTGTCCAACCCATCAACCAATCCAACACCACCTAATCAACTAACCCATGGCACCAAGCACCCCATCAAGTCTCCTCCTGAACACCTCCAGTGATGGTGACTCCACCACCTCCCTGGGCAGCACATTCCAATGGCCAATCACTCTCTCTATATAGAACTTCTTCCTAACATCCAGCCTAACTTCTTCCTAACATCCAGCTCTTCCTGTTGGGTAGTTTGGAGGAGCCAAGCTGCTCACTTCTGCAGACCTTCTTCCTTTAGATGAAGATTAAATGCTGCTTTGTCAGAAAATGCTTGAGCACTCCCTGCTCAGGATTGGCTTGTTCAAGCTTCAAAGTTTCTATGCATTTCTAGAAGGTCCAACATAGCTCAGTCAGGGGTTGTGCATCCAACAAAATGATTAGTGCCTGGAGAGCTTGTGTAGTGCAGGCACCAGAATAATTCATTAGGGGTTTTTTGTGGCTTTTAAATCTGGGATTCATTAAGCTTCATTCTAGTGGAAAATTGTCATTTGATAAAGTCATAGAAACTCCTCAGCAGATATCCCTGTAGGACATTGAAATTCTCTTACTAATGCAAGGCAAAGGTTAGATCATGGTAAGGCTGAAGCCACAAGCAACACATCTGCCCTTCCCTTCCCTTCCCTTCCCTTCCCTTCCCTTCCCTTCCCTTCCCTTCCCTTCCCTTCCCTTCCCTTCCCTTCCCTTCCCTTCCCTTCCCTTCCCTTCCCTTCCCTTCCCTTCCCTTCCCTTCCCTTCCCTTCCCTTCCCTTCCCTTCCCTTCCCTTCCCTTCCCTTCCCTTCCCTTCCCTTCCCTTCTCAGGCAAGGCAACTTTGTGCCCAATCTCATTGCTAAAGATGGCTAAAGGAGGATACTTCTGTGAGGGGGACAATAACCACAGCAGACAAGTCTTCATAATTCTGACACCAGACAAGACTTCCACTGCTGAGGTACCACAGCAATAAGACAAAAAAAGAAGTTGTTCATGTCTGTCTCACAAGACATATGAGGAGCAGCTGAAGGAACTGGAGTTTTTCAGTCTGGAGGAAGAGAGGCTGAGGAGAGACCTTCTTGCTCGCTACAACTCCCTGAAAGGGGAGGTTGGAGGCAGGTGGCTGTCAGTCTCTTGTCCCTAGGAGCAAGTGATAGGCCAAGAGGAAAAGCTCTCAAGTTGCACCAGAGGAGGTTTAGATGGGACATTATAGGAAGCTTCTTCAGTGAAACAGTTCTCAAACACTGGAATGGGCTCCCCAGGGAGGTGCTAGAATCCCCATCCCTGGAGGTGTTTAAGTGGTGCAGAGATGCAGTGCTGAGGGCCATGGTCTAGCTGTGCTGGAGTGCCTGCTGTGGCCTCTCCCTGTCTCACCTGGAGCTGTCATCTTCATCAGTGGCCCCAGATTTCTTCAGAACACAACTACAGTGAGGATGGCTGAGGAGGCTTTGGGCCAGGGAGGAGCTCAGGAGGGTTTTGGCCAAGGAGGAGATGAGAGGAGGGTTTGGGTCAAGCTGAAGCTCAGGACAGTTGTGGCTTCATTTTGGGCTGCTCCCTCCCAAGCTGCTGCCTGGGGTGGGCTGGGCAGGTGACTTTCTGCACCTTGCCTCTGCTGCCAGTTGGCAGGTGACCCATCCTTGGTCTTCCAGGTGTTGAGAAAAGGCTTGGCTGTGGCCCTTGGAGCCATGGTTTAGTTGTCAGGAGGTGCAGGGTGACAGGTTGGACTTATTGATTCTATGATTCTATGGTTTAGCATCGGATTCACAGCCTCACAGTATCACTAAGGTTGGAAGAGACCCCAAAGATCATGGAGTCCAACCTGTCACCACAGACCCCATGACTAGACCATGGCACCAAGTGCCACAGAGTTAGATAATAGTTGAACTCAGTGATCACAAAGGTCTTTTCCAACAACAACAATCTATGATTCCATTCTGTGTCACTAGGGCAGGCACCAGCCCAGCCTTCTTGCATTTCTGTGGTCACAATGAGGGATGTGCTCACCAAAGACATATTCAAAACCAGACTACTAGTGTGCTCAAATGGAGGAGCTGTGTTTTGGCTCTTGTCTGAGGAATGAAACTGTTCTCTCTCTAAAGAATGCACAAATTAACAGAAATTTACTATGAAGCACTTCCCCCAGTGCCAAATTCCTGCACACCATGCTCACAAAAGACAGAGAATTTTGTCCAGACAAAGAGCATGATTGGGAAATGCAATCTTTAGCCTTAGAAAAGTGTGGAAACATCAGAGACAAGAGGAGGGTAGAGCAAAATTCAGATCTGGAAGAATGACTCTGGCTTTAAAACAGTATGTGTCCACTTGGACTTGTATTAAATACAAAATGTGAATGGCAGAGCTTTTACTGAGAATGAGAGCACACAGGCCAGATCATGGATGCCCCTTCCCTAGAGGTGTTCAAGGCCAGGCTGGAAGGGGCCATGAGAAACTTGATCTACTACAACCCCAGGCAGAGCTACAGGCTGGGGTCAGAGTGGCTGAGAGCTGCCAAACAGAGAGGGACCTGGGGGTGCTGATTGACAGCTGCCTGAACATGAGCCAGCAGTGTGCCTAGGTGGCCAAGAAGGCCAATGGCATCCTGGCCTACATTAGGAATAGTGTGGCCAGCAGGAGCAGGGAAGTCATTGTGCCCTGTACTAAGCACTGGTTAGGCCACACCTTGAGTCCTGTGTCCAGTTCTGGGCCCCTCAGTTTAAGGAGGACATTGAGAGACTTGAAGGTGTCCAGAGAAGGGCAACAAGGCTGGGGAGAGGCCTTGAGCACAGCCCTGTGAGGAGAGGCTGAGGGAGCTGGGGTTGCTTAGCCTGGAGAAGAGGAGGCTCAGGGGAGTCCTCATTACCCTCTACAACTACCTGAAGGGAGGTTGTAGCCAGGAAGGAGTTGGTCTCTTCTCCCAGGCAAGCAGCACCAGAACAAGAGGACACAGTCTCAAGCTGTGCCAGGGGAGGTTTAGACTCGAGGTGAGGAGGAAGTTCTTCACTGAGAGAGTCATTTGTCATTGGAATGTGCTGCCCAGGGAGGTGGTGGAGTCCCCATCCCTGGAGGTGTTCAAGAGGGGATTGGATGTGGCACTTGGTGCCATGGTCTAGTCAGGAGGGCTGTGGTGACAGGTTGGACTCGATGGTCCTCCAGGTCTCTCCCACCCTTAGTTTCACTGTTAAACTGTGATACTGCGATACTTGAAGGTGTCCCTGCCCATGACAGAGGGGTTGCAACTAGATGATCTTCAAGGTTCCTTCCAACCCAAAGCATTCTATGGATCTATGAAAATCATCAAGATCATCAGTGTAGTATTTCCATGCCCTGCTGTTTTCTTAAGTGGGTATTATCTGTTATAGATGGCATGGCAGGGATCAGGATGCTGAGATCCTATTACAATACAGAAAAAAAAGTATGCTAAAAAAAGACACATTACAGTCACACTTGGGATTGGAAAAGCTAAAAGTAGGACAAAAATGCTGCATAGGCATCAGTCATGCTAGTGAAGAAACTGCTGAAGCTCATGTGTAACAAGATCTGGCCAGTTCAAATAGAGAAAGCTATATCCTTAGCACTGTGAGGAATAGCTTGCAGGAGGAAAAGTAGGCCTAAGGACACATTTCCAGTGGGGTCCTGAACAACAAGCAGCCTTTGACCAGATAAAGGAAGAAGTAGTCCTAGCAATGGGTCTGGGACCTGTCTGAGGTGGTCCAGACATTGAGAACATTCTGTACAGGACTGCAAGTGGCAATGATCCAGCCTGGTGCTTCTGGCAAAGAGCTCCAGGTGAGACATGCAGACATCCACTTGGTTTGTGCAGTTGTGGCTACAGAGGCTCAGAGGCAAATTATACTCCAACAGAGAAAGAGATTCTAGCTGCCTATAAAGGAATAAAAGCTGCTTCTGAAGTAATTGGGACTGTGTCACTTCTTCATCCAGGCCTGTATCAGGAATAGTGTAGCCAGCAGGAGCAGGGAAGTCATTGTGCCCTGTACTCAGTACTGGTTAGGCCACACCTTGAGTCCTGTGTCCAGTTCTGGGCCCCTCAGTTTAGGAAGGACATTGAGACACTTGAAGGTGTCCAGAGAAGGGCAACAAAGCTGGGGAGGGGTCTGGAGCACAGCCCTGTGAGGAGAGGCTGAGGGAGCTGGGGTTGCTTAGCCTGGAGAAGAGGAGGCTCAGGGGAGACCTTCTTGCTGTCTACAACTACCTGAAGAGAGGTTGTAGCCAGGTGGGGGTTGGTCTCTTCTCCCGGGCACCCAGCACCAACACAAGAGGACACAGCCTCAAGTGTGCCAGGGGAAGTTTAGGCTGGAGGTGAGGAAGAAATTGTTCCCAGAAAAAGAGATTGGCCATTGGGATGTGCTGCCCAGGGAGGAGGTGGAGTCACCATCACTGGAGATGTTTAGGAAGAGCCTGGATGAGGCACTTGGTGCCATGCTTTAGTTGATCTGGTGGTGTTGGATGCCTCATCCAGTCTCTTCTTAAACACCTCTAGTGATGGTGACTCCACCTCCTCCCTGGGCAGCACATCCCAATGGCCAATCCCTCTTTCTCCTCACCTCCAGCCTAAACTTCCCCTGGCACAGCTTGAGACTGTGTCCTCTTGTTCTGGTGCCGGTTGCCTGGGAGAAGAGACCAAACCCTACCAGGCTACAAATCACTATTCTGTGTAAAAAGGAAAACTAAAGATAATTCTAAACAATTTCATAGGAGAAATATCTAGTACATATATCTAGTATCTCCCCACCTCCAGCTTCATTCCATTCCCCCTAGTCCCATCACTACCTGAGATCCTGAGCAGTCCCTCCCCAGCCTTCTTGTAGCCCCCTTCAGATGTGATGATGAGAAGACTGGAGCATCTCTGTTATGGGGAGAGGATGAGAGACCTGCTGCTCTTTAGCCTGGAGAAGAGCTTGAGAGTGGATCTTACCAATGCTTATCAACAGCTAAAGTGTGGAGATCTAATATCTAAAGGGAGGATGGGGCTGGGCTCTTTCCAGTGGTTAGGACAAGAAGCAAGGAGCACAAACTGGAACACAGAAGATTTCACTTGAACTTAAGGAAAAACTCCTCTCCTGTGAGGGTGCCAGAGCACTGGAACAGGCTGCAAAGAGGTTGTGTAGTCTCCTTCTCTGGAGGCATCCAAAACCCAGCCAGATGTGTTCCTGTGCAACCACTCTAGGTGCTCCTGATCTAGTCATCTGCTGGGCTAGATGGTCTGTGGAGGCCCCTTCCAACCCCTATGATTCAGTGATTTAACAGCAGTCAAAAGAGCATCAGCTCCTGGCTCCTGCACAACCAGGTACAAATCCAAACCTGCCCATGGGCAGCATTTACCACATGTGGGTTCAATGTGGGGTTATGAGGCTCCTGATCTTCCTCCCACCTCAGCACTGGCTCATAAAGTTCACATGACAAACCATGCAGCATGGGTTTAGAGCATTCACTTTTCCATCAGTACTGTACCTCACACTGGGATTCACACAACACTTCTCAAGTAGCTTGCATCAGTATTATGTTGGGTCCTGGGAACTGCCATTCCTTTGTGTAAATAATTCTGTTTGCTGAAGTCAGGAAGCAAAAAAGTGGTCATAGAAAACACTCTGGAGACACACTGAATGCACTCAGTGAACCCCATTAGCAGGCACAGGGGCTGTTGGCAGGCACAGAGCTGTAAGTGGTTTCTGAGTAGCCAGTGTGTGGTGGCAGTCTATGTGGAAGGTGATGTATGTCTTTGGAGCCATTTCTACACAGCTCAGAAACAAATACCAGAAAGGAAGCAGACAATGATCACAGCAACAAGGAGTTGTGCTGGGTTAGAAAAGATTGTTAAGATCATTGAAAACCACCATTATCTAACTGTGCCTGGTCTGGTGTTAGACCATGTCCCTCAGCACAACATCTCTGAAACACCTCCAGGGATGGAGAGGAGGCTCAGAGGAGACCTGATTGCTGTCTACAACTACCTGAAGGGAGGTTGCAGCCAGGTGGGGGTTTGTCTCTTCTGCCAGGCAGCCTGTGTGACAGAACAAGAGGACACAGTCTCAAGATGCTCCAGGGGACATTTAGGCTGGATGTCAGGAAGAAGTTCTTCCCAGAGAGAGAGATTGGCCATTCGAATGTGCTGCCCAGGGAGGTGGTGGAGTCAGCCATCCCTGGAGGTGTTTAGGAAGAGCCTGGATGAGGCACTTGGTGCCATGGTTTAGTAGATGAGGTGGTGTTGGGTGATGGGTTGGACTCGATGATCTCAAGAGTCTTTTCCAACCTGGTTGATTCTACATTCTATTCTATATTCTGTATTCTGGATTCAATCACCTCCCTGAGGAGCCTGTTCCAGACATTGGGAACCCTTTCCAGCCAAGCTAAACCTTCCCTGATGCAGCCTGAAGCCATTTCCTCTTGTCCCAGCACTTGTCAGTTGTGAGAAGAGACCAATACCCACCTCACTACAACCTCCTTTCAGGCAGTTGGAGAGCTACAGAAGGTCCCTCCTGAGCCTCCTTTTCTCCAGGCTAAACAATCTCAGTTGCATCAGCCACTCCTCACACGACCTGTTCTCCAATCCATCAGCTTCACTGCCCTTCCCTGGACCCGCTCCAGCAACTCAACATCTCTTACGCTGTGGTGCCCAAAACTGAACACAGGACTCAAGCTGTGGCCTCACCAGTGCTGAGTACAGGGGGACAATCACTTTCCTGCTCCTGCTGGTCACACTGTTCCTGATGCCAGGATGCTTATTTAGAATAAACCAGGTTGGAAGAGACCTTCAAGATCAACCCATCAACCAATCCAACACCACCTAAACAACTAACCCATGGCACCAAGCACCCCATCAAGTCTCCCCCTGAACACCTCCAGTGATGGTGACTCCACCACCTCCCCAGGCAGCCCATTCCAATGGGCAATCTCTCTCTCTGTATAGAACTTCTTCCTAACATCCAACCTAAACCTCCCCTGCCACAGCTTGAGACTGTGTCCTCTTGTTCTGGTGCTGGCTGCCTGGGAGAAGAGACCAACTTCTGCCTGTCTACAACCTCCCTTCAGGTAGTTGTAGAGAGTGATAAGGTCACCCCTGAGTCTCCTCTTCTCCAGGCTAAGCAGCCCCAGCTCCCTCAGCCTCTCCTCACAGGGCTGTGTTCCAAGCCCCTCACCAATTTCGTTGCCCTTCTCTGGACACCTTCCAGCAAGTCAACCTCCTTCCTAAACTGAGGGGCCCAGAACTGGACACAGGACTCAAGGTGTGGCCTAACCAGTGCAGTGTACAGGGGCAGAATGACCTCCCTGCTCCTGCTGGCCACACTGTTCCTGATGCAGGCCAGGATGCCATTGGCCCTCTTGGCTGCCTGGGCACACTGCAGGCTCATGTTCAGCCTACCATCAACCAGCACCCCCTGGTCCCTCTCTGCCTGGCTGCTCTCAGCCACTCTGACCCCAGCCTGTAGCACTACATGGGGTTGCTGTGGCCAATGTGCAGAACCTGGCACTTGGATGTGTTCAGTCTCCTGCCCTTGGACTCTGCCCATCTGTCCAGTCTGTCCAGGTCCCTCTGCAGAGCCTCTCTACCCTCCAGCAGATCAACTCCTGCCCCCAGCTTGGTGTCATCAGCAAATTTACTGATGATGGACTCAATGCCCTCAGCCAGATCATCAATGAAGATGTTAAAGAGCACAGGGCCTAGCACTGATCCCTGGGGCACACCACTGGTGCCTGGCTGCCAGCTGGCTGTGGCACCATTCACCACCACTCTCTGGGCTCAGCCTCCAGCCAGTTCCTAACCCAGCTCAGAGTGCTGCTGTCCAGGCCAGGGGCTGACAGCTTGGCCAGGAGTTTGCTGTGGGGGACGGTGTCAAAGGCTGTTTGCCTTCACAGCCACCTGGGCAGATGCTGTGCTCAGTCAACTGTCAGTTAACACTGCCATGTCCTTCTCTTCTGGGCAGCTCTCCAGCCACTCCTCACCAAGCCTGGAGTGTTGCTCAGGGGTTTTGTGACCCAGTTGCAGGACCTGCCACTTGTCCTTGAATCTCGCACAACTGACCTGGGCCCATCAACCCAGCCTGTTCAGGTCTCTCTGCAGAAGCTTCCTGTCCTCAAGCAGATCAACAATTCTGCAACTTCTCATCTGTGCAGCCCTCTGCCTTCTTCAGCACAAGTGCAGCAGAAGTGCCTATGTATATACATGAGCACTGAAATTCCTGAGGTCATCAGGAACCCTACCAAGCAAAACATTCTGTTGCACCCCCAGCACTCCCTGACAAAACAGCAGACAGAAACCAACATATGACGAAGTCATTAGATTGCTTAATGAACTGCTAAGCAATGCTGAGAGGAGGCACAGCACTGCACAGGAGCTGTGGCAGAGCAGAAGAGCTTGAGGGATTTCCAAGTCCTGGTGCTCCAGAGGGAAAGAAGCAGCCCATCTGCAAGGCTTTTGGGAAGTCACCACAAGCCCAGCAGTTACTAACCACCCTGATTTATGTTGGGACCTGCACTGGACTCTCAAACAACCTCAGATTTAGGGGATATAGGTACAGGGTACAGCTGGTCTATACCTTAAAGTTGTAGATGCCTCTCTGTGTTCCAGACTCTGACCTTCTCTTGCTGTCTTAGGGTTTACTAACTTGGTTGATTCCTACCCCTCCTGTTATAAGCTTACAGTCTTAACAGTGCTTTAAAGTGGGTGAACAGATGCCTTAGATGCAATGCCAGGCTAAGTCTCCTCACAGGGCTGTGCTCAAGGCCTCTCCCCAGCCTTGTTGCCCTTCTCTGGACACATTCAAGTGTCTCAATGTCCTTCTTAAACTGAAGGGCCCAGAACTGGACAGATGTACCATCCCACAAGGATGTAGATTTGTCTTCACTCTGCAGAGCATCCTCCCAGGCTTTTGTTGTCCATCCCTCTAGGAAGGTTTAGTTTCTCTCCAGAAACATGAAGTGAGGTAAAATAGCAGTGACTGGAATGCACACTTGTGAGTATGGTTGGTGAGACTTCAGTTAGAAGTAGGGAAAGTTAGGGGAACCAATGCTATAAAATATGGTGCTTTAGCAAAATATTTTATCTCCTGTTTCACTGCAATTCTGAAGTGTCCTAATCTCAGCCTGTATGTAAAGACCTAAACTGTAGAATCATAGCATGGTTTCAGCTGGGAAAGACCTATAGGATCATCAAACTCGACAAAGTACTGGAAACTACAGAGTGATTCTGTGGTTCTGAGAAGTTGTGGAGTCTCCTTGTCTACAGATCTTCAAGACCTGCCCGGACACATCCCTGCATGACCTGCCCTAAGCAGTAGTGCTTTGCAGGAGGCTTGGACCCTAAGATCTGTGGAGGTCCCTCCCAACCCCTAGCATTCTATGATTCCATGTCAACCACTTCTTTTGTATCACAGTATCACAGTATCACCACGGTTGGAAGAGACCTCGAGGATCATCGAGTCCAACCTATCACCACAGACCTCATGACTAGACCATGGCACCAAGTGCCACATCCAATCCCCTCTTGAACACCTCCTGGGATGGGGACTCCACCACCTCCCTGGGCAGCACATTCCAATGACCAATGACTTTCTTGGTGAAGAACTTTCTCCTCACCTCGAGTCTAAACCTCCCCTGGCACAGCCTGAGACTGTGTCCTCTTGTTCTGGTGCTGGTTGCCTGGGAGAAGAGACCAACCCCTTCCTGGCTACAACCTCCCTGCAGGTAGTTGTAGAGGGCAATGAGGTCTCCCCTGAGCCTCCTCTTCTCCAGGCTAAGCAACCCCAGCTCCCTCAGCCTCTCCTCACAGGGCTGTGCTCAAGGCCTCTCCCCAGCCTTGTTGCCCTTCTGTGGACACCTTCAAGTGTCTCAATGTCCTTCTGAAACTGAGGGGCCCAGAACTGGACACTGTCTGGAGCTTGGCTTCATAGCTCCTGAAACAATTTCAGAACTGTACTGCAGCTATGCTTCACCCCTGTCAACAGATGTCAAACTGAGCATGGGCTGAGGCAACACCCATTCAGCCTTGCCTCTTGAAAACATAGCCAACAAAATACAGGTCTGGGAGCTGAGCATCTCTTCCAATGCAACTCTCTCAAACTGCTCACAATGAGAACAACAGACCTGGTTAGTAATTTCCTTTAATTGTCCTTGATTTACTTAGTTATCTATTTAAACCTCTGTGCCTGAAGTAAACACTCTTTGAGCCCTTTTTTTTTCCCCCTACAGAATCCTCAGTGAACCAAACAATAAGGACAAGTGTCATTCTGAGCCAATCTCAACATAAATCCAGTTCAGAAAGAAGGATGTGCTCAGCTTCAGCAAGACTTTAATGAAGTGGAGTAAATTCTGAAGGCTTAACATGTGGTATGCTGAATCACAGACTGAAACAGCCTCTAGCTGGCTCTTCCAATTGCATTGATATTACTACCAAAACAAACCAGGTATGGTTTATGTTGACAGCATGTCCAGCATGACTCATTAATGAATCCTTCTGGGTTTGGTGGGTGGTGATTTCTTTTTTCATCTACCCTTTCTCTCACATTTCTGGTTCTCTGCTGTTCCAGGATGATTTCTTCTCATGTTTTTCCATTCCATATTTTCTCTTCCCTGTGATTTTCTGAAGGGAATAATAATTGATTCATTTCCATCTGTCTTCTATCTCCTCCCTTCCCTCTAATACCAAAACCCCTTTTATGTTTCTTTTGCTTGTGCACTATGTGCAAGCCTCCTGTTACAGAAGGCAGCAGTGAACCACACAATCACACAGAATCACAGATTGATAGCAGGTTGGACATTCCACCTGGACATCAGCAAGGCCTTTGACACCATCCCCCACAGCAAACTGTTGTCTAAGCTGTCAGCCCATGGCTTGGACAGCAGCACTCTGAGCTGGGTTAGGAACTGGCTGGAGGCTGAGCCCAGAGAGTGGTGGTGAATGGTGCCACAGCCAGCTGGCAGCCAGGTACCAGTGGAGTCCCCCAGGGATCAGTGCTGGGCCCCAGCCTGTTCAGTATCTTTATTGATGATCTGGATGAGGGCATTGAGTCCATCATCAGCAAATTTTCAGATGACACCAAGCTGGGGGCAGGAGTTGATCTGTTAGAGGGTTGGAGAGATCTGCAGAGGGACCTGGACAGGCTGGACAGATGGGCAGAGTCCAAGGGCAGGAGATTGAACACATCTAAGTGCCAGGTTCTGCACATTGGCCACAGCAACCCCATGCAGTGCTACAGGCTGGGGTCAGAGTGGCTGAGAGCAGCCAGGCAGAAAGGGACCTGGGGGTAATGGTTGATAATAGGCTGAACTTGAGCCAGCAGTGTGCCCAGGTGGCCAAGAAGGCCAATGGCATCCTGGCCTGGATCAGGAACAGTGTGGCCAGCAGGAGCAGGGAAGTCATTGTGTCCTGTGCTCAGCACTGGTTAGGCCACACCTTGAGTCCTGTGTCCAGTTCTGGGCCACTCATGTTAGGAAAGATGTTGAGTTGCTGGAAGGTGTCCAGAGAAGGGCAATAAAGCTGGGGAGGGGTCTGGAGCACAGCCCTGTGAGGAGAGGCTGAGGGAGCTGGGGTTGCTTAGCCTGGAGAAGAGGAGGCTGCGGGGAGGACAGAAGACTTCCCCTTCCTCTGTGTATCTCTGTGAACACCCAGGTGTGTTAGCTGACCCTAACATGGCAATGCCTCATTACCCAGTGCTTTTTCAAATCATAGTTTTTAATTCCCCTCCCCCCTCCCCCCCTTCCTTTCTGAAGGTGATCTTTGTGGAGCAGCAAAACAGCCGGGGTCACACTCCGGTGAGCCCCAGGCAGCTCGGCAGCTCTGCGCTCCAGCTCCGGGCCAGCAGTGTGACTTTTGGAGGCTCCACGCCTCATTTAGCCCTGCTAGTCACCTAATGGGGCTGTAAAAATGCAGGAGCAGGATTGAAAACACCACCAGAAAACACCCACCCCAAAGCCAAACCAACAAACCAGCTCTGCTGTGCTTATTTAAGCAACTGGGGAAAGGAAAAACCAAAACCAAAGCCAACCCCCAGACCAAACCCAGACTGGCTGCCTGGACTGGGTGTCTGTGCTTGCATCTCTGGGGGCATGATGCTGAGGGACTGTGCTGCTATCTGGATTAATGTGGCAAGTGAATGAATGCCAGCACAGGGCCAGGTGTGGATGGCTGTTTCACTTCCAGTAACGTTTTCCATGGGATCCAGGCCCCCCTCAGCAGGGCTTCACTCCACCTCCACATGGCTCTCAGTAGGGGCAGAGTTGAAAGTCCTTTCATTATCTCCATGGGAGGGGAAAGGTGAATGGGAGGAAAGGCAAGTGAGCAGACACTATTCCAGGCATGGGGAGTTAACCAGATATGCATTCACCATTTCTTAGCTATTCTTACCCCTCCCCTGGGAGGAACTTTTCTCCCTGCCACAGGAAAACCATCCTGCCCTCTCCTGAGCTACTCCTGTAATTTTGGCCAGAAGTCTATGACTGCCACAGCAGGAAGTGCTACCTCTGCCCTGGGAAAGGGCAGAAAGAGAACTGGAGGTAGGTAAGAGAGACCATTTTTACATTTCAAAAGATGAAGAGTCTCTTCATTCAGGGCTCTGTTGTCTGGCAATGACATGAGTGCACAGGCACAGCTTCAGTACTGGGTTCAGTTTCGGGGCCCTCACTACAAGAAAGACATTGATGTGGTGGAGCAGGTCCAGAGAAGGAAGCCAGTGAAGGTCATGTGGGGAGCAGCTGAGGGAACTGAGGTTGTTTTGCCTGAAGAAAAGGAGGCTATCACTCCACAGCTCCCTGAAAGTAGGCAGGGGGTCAGTCTCTCCTCCCTAGTAACAAATGATAGGAGGAGAGGAAATGGCCTCAAGGTGCAGCAGGGCTGATTAACGTTGTGTATGAGAACTTAGAATTAGCCAGGTTGGAAGAGACCTTCGAGATCATGGAGTCCAACCCATCATCCAACACCATCTGATCAACTAAACCATGGCACCAAGCACCACATCATGTCTCCTCCTAGGTCTTCCCTGAAAGGGTTCTCACAGTATCACAGAACCACAGAATCACCAACGTTGGAAGAGACCTCAAAGATGATCAAGTCCAACCTGTCACCTCATGACTAGACCATGGCACCAAGTGCCACATCCAATCCCCTCTTCAACACCTCCAGGGATGGGGACTCCACCACCTCCCTGGGCAGCACATCCCAATGACAAATGACTCTCTCGGTGAAGAACTTTCTCCTCAGCTCGAGCCTAAACTTTCCCTGGCACAGCCTGAGACTGTGTCCTCTTGTTCCGGTGCTGGTTGCTAGAGAGAAGAGACCAACCCCTTCCTGGCTACAACCAGCTTTGAGGTAGTTGCAGAGAGCAAGAAGGTCTCCCCTGAGCCTCCTCTTCTCCAGGCTAAGCAACCCCAGCTCCCTCAGCCTCTCCTCACAGGGCTGTGCTCAAGGCCTCTCCCCAGCCTTGTTGCCCTTCTCTGGACACCTTCAAGTCTCTCAATGTCCTTCTTAAACTGAGGGACCCAGAACTGGACACAGGACTCAAGGTGTGGCCTAACCAGTGCTGAGTACAGGGTACAATGACTCCCCTGCTCCTGCTGGCCACACTATTCCTAATACAGGCCAGGATGCCATTGGCCTTCTTGGCCACCTGGGCACACTGCTGGCTCATATTCAGGCAGCTGTCAACCAGTACCCCCAGGTCTCTCTCTGCCTGGCTGCTCTCAGCCACTCTGACCCCAGCCTGTAGCTCTGCATGGGGTTGTTGTGGCCAAAGTGCAGCCCCTGGCACTTGGAATTGTTGAATGCCATCCAGTTGGACTCTGCCCATCTGTCCAGCCTGTCCAGGTCCCTCTGCAGAGCCCTTCTGCCCTCTAACTGACCAACATCTGCTCCCAACGTGGTGTCATCTGCAAATTTACTGATGATGCACTCAATGCCCTCGTCCAGGTCATCAATAAAGATGTTAAAGAGCACAGGGCCCAGCACTGATCCCTGGGGCACACCACTGGTGCCTGGCTGCCAGCTGGCTGTGGCACCATTCACCACCACTCTCTGGGCTCAGCCTCCAGCCAGTTCCTAACCCAGCTCAGAGTGCTGCTGTCCCAGCCAGGGGCTGACAGCTTAGCCAGCAGTTTGCTGTGGGGGATGGTGTCAAAGGCCTTGCTGAGGTCGAGGCAGACCACATCCACAGCCTGCCCCACATCCACCAGGCAGTCACCTGATCATAGAAGGAGATCAGGTTGGAGAGGCAGGACCTGCCCCTCCTAAATCCATGCTGGCTGGGCCTGAGCCCTTGGACATCCTTCAGGTGCCGCCAAGATAACTGCGTACCTCAAAGACTGGGACAGGCTCCCCAGCTGGTGGTTGAATCCCCACCCCTGGAGGTGCTTAAAAGAGGCAATGATTCAGTGCTCAGGACCATTGTTTAGCACCAGACTTGCTAGAGTTAGATAATGTTTGGACTTGATGATCTATGATTCTAAGGTGTTATTTTCCAGCAATGACATGAGTACAGGACAAAGGGATGAACTAGATTCCCCTTCACCACAACAGAGACCCAAAGTGTACTTAGCATCACAGTATCATAGTATAGTAGTACCATAGTATCAGTCAGGGTTGGAAGGGACCACAAGGATCATCTAATTCCAGCCCCCCTGCCATGGGCAGGGACACCCCACACTACATCAGCCTGGCCACAGCCTCAGCCAGCCTGGCCTTAAACACCTCCAGGGACAGGGCCCCAACCACCTCCCTGCACAACCCATTCCAGGGCTTCACCACTCTCATGGGGAAGAACTTCCTCCTTACCTCCAGCCTCAATCTCCCCACCTCCAGCTTCATTCCGTTCCCCTTGGTCCTATCACTACCTGAGATCCTGAGCAGTTCCTCCCCAGCCTTCCTGGAGCCCCCTTCAGATACTGGAAGGCCACAATGAGGTCACCTGGGAGCCTTCTCTTCTGCAGACTGAACAGCCCCAACTCCTTCAGTCTGTCCTCACAGGAGAGGTGCTCCAGCCCTCTGCTCATCCTCCTGGCCCTTCTCTGGACACCTTCCAGCACCTCCACATCCCTCTTGTAGTAGGGGCTCCAGAACTGGACACACTTCAGGGTGCAAAGGACAGACCTCTCTTTTAATGGTCCTTTCTTACACAGAACCACAACGGTTGGAAAGGACCTTTAAGATCACCAGTTCCAACCTTTAGCCAGCTTGGCCAGGGTCACTACTGCACCATATCCTTGAGCACCAGATCTAGGCAAATTTTAAATACAGGCAGGGATGGCAATTTAACCACTTCCCTGGCAGCCTGTTGCACTCTTTGCTAACCCTTCTGGTACAGAAGTTTTTACTGACATCTAAGGGAGGTGGTGGAGTCCCCATCCCTGGAGGTGTTCAAGAGGGGATTGGATGTGGCACTTGGTGCCATGGTTTAGTCATGAGGTCTGTGGTGACAGGTTGGACTTGATGATCCTTGAGATCTCTTCCAACCTTGGTGATACTGTGACGCTGTGTAAACCTCCCCTGCTGCAACCTGATGCCATTTCCTCTCGTCCTGTCACTTACTCCTAAGGAGAAGAGACCAGCACACACCCACTACAACCTCCTCTCAGGGAGTTGTAGAGAGCAATGAGGTCTCACCAGCACACACCAACTACAACCTCCTCTCAGGGAGTTGCAGAGAGCAATGAGGTCTCTCAACCTCCTTTTCTCCAGGCTACACAACCCCAGCTCCCTCAGCTGCTCCTCATAAGACTTATTCTCCACACTCTTCACCAGCTGCTTTGCTCCTCTTTAGACCTGCTCCAGCACCTCAATGTATCTCTTGTAATGAAGGACCCGAAACTGAACCCAGGACTTAAGGTGTGGTCACTCCAGTGCCAAGTACAGTAAGAAAAAATCACCTTGCTAGTCCTGCTGGTCACACTATTCCTGATGCAGGTCAGGATGCTGGTGGCCACCTTCTTGGCCACCTTGACACACGCTGGCTCATGTTCAGCCAGCTCCTCATCTAAACTCTCAGGTCATTTCTCCACTGAGCAACTTCCCAGCCACTCTTCTCCAAACCTGCAGTGCTGCATGGGGTTGTTGTGACCTAAGTGCAGGTCTTGGAACTCGGCCTTGTTGAAGCCCATCAATCCAACCTGTCCAGGGCCCTTGGAAGAACCTTCCACTCTCACACTTGCTTTGGTGTTCTCTGCAAACTTACTGATCTCCTCATCAAGGTCATTGATCAAGATATTAAAGAGAATTGGCTCCAGCACCAAGCCCTGGGTAATGTGTCCAGAGAAGGGCAACAGGGCTGGGGAGGGGTCTGGAGCACAGCCCTGTGAGGAGAGGCTGAGGGAGCTGGGGTTGCTTAGCCTGGAGAAGAGGAGGCTCAGGGGAGACCTTATTGCTCTCTCCAACTCCCTGGAGGGAGGTTGTAGCCAGGTGGGGGTTGGTCTCTTCTCCCAGGCAAGCAGCGCCAGAACAAGAGGACACAGTCCCAAGCTGTGCCAGGGGAGGTTTAGGCTGGAGGTTAGGAAGAGGTTCTTCATAGAAAGAGAGATTGGCCATTGGAATGTGCTGCCCAGGGAGGTGGTGGAGTCACCATCACTGGAGGTTTTTCAGGAAGAGCCTGGGTGAGGCACTTGGTGCCACGGTTGAGTTGATTAGATGGTGTTGGATGATAGGTTGGACTTGATGATCTATGAGGTCTTTTCCAACCTGGTTAACCTGGAAGCCCAGGCAGTGGCATGCATGGCTGGGGCTGGCCTCCCCCTTTGTTACTGCAGTTGTTGGTCTCTTCTCCCAGGCAGCCAGCACCAGAACAAGAGGACACAGTCTCAGGCTGTGCCAGGGGAGGTTCAGGCTGGATGTTAGGAAGAAGTTCTATACAGAGAGAGTGATTGCCCATTGGAATGGGCTGCCTGGGGAGGTGGTGGAGTCACCATCATTGGAGGTGTTCAGGAGAATTGATGGGGTGCTTGGTTGTATGGTTTAGTTGCTTAAGTGGTGTTGGATGATGAGTTGGATGCAATGATCTTGAAGGTCTCTTCCAACCTGGTCTATTCCATTCCATTCCATTCCATTCCATTCCATTCCATTCCATTCCATTCCATTCTGAGTTACCAGCCACCAACTGGATTTAACTCTGGGCCTGGCCATCCAGCCAGTGTTCAGTCCAGCACAGTGTACACCCCATCCAGGTCCAGGGCAGACAGTTTTTTCATGACAATGCTGCAGGGAACTGTATCAAAGGCTTTACAGAAGTCTAGGTAAACAATATCCACAGCTTTTCTCTCATCCATCAAGTGGGTCACCCTGTCATAGAAGGAGATGAGGTTCATTAAACAGAACCTGCCCTTCATGAATCCATGCTGACTGAGCCTTCTCACCTGGATGTCCTGTAAATGCTGTCTAGTCTGATGGACTAGAACTTTGAAGTGCTTGCCTCAGACTGGCAATGGCACAGGCACTGAGAGTGGTGCTGTGGTTACAAGTAGAATAGAATAGAATAGAATAGAATAGAATAGAATAGAATAGAATAGAATAGACCAGGTTGGAAGAGACCTTCAAGATCATCGCGTCCAATCTATCATCCAAGACCACCCAACCAACTAAACCATGCAACCAATCACCCCATCAAGTCTCCTCCTGAACACCTCCAATGATGGTGACTCCACCACCTCCCTGGGCAGCACATTCCAATGGCCAATCTCTCTTTCTATGAAGAACTTCTTCTTAACAGCCAGCCTAAACCTCCCCTGGCACAGCTTGAGACTGTGTCCTCTTGTTCTGGTGCTGGTTGCCTGGGAGAAGAGACCAACCCCCACCTGGCTACAACCTCCCTTCAGGGAGTTGGAGAGAGCAAGAAGGTCTCCCCTGAGCCTCCTCTTCTCCAGGCTAAGCAACCCCAGCTCCCTCAGCCTCTCCTCACAGGGCTGTGCTCAAGGCCTCTCCCCAGCCTTGTTGCCCTTCTCTGGACACCTTCAAGTCTCTCAATGTCCTTCTTAAACTGAGGGGCCCAGAACTGGACACAGGACTCAAGGTGTGGCCTAACCAGTGCTGAGCACAGGGCACAATGACTTCCCTGCTCCTGCTGGCCACACTGTTCCTAATGCAGGCCAGGATGCCATTGGCCTTCTTGGCCACCTGGGCACACTGCTGGCTCATATTCAGGCAGCTGTCAACCAGCACCCCCAGGTCCCTCTCTGTTTGGCAGCTCTCAGCCACTCTGACCCCAGCCTGTAGCACTGCATGGGGTTGCTGTGGCCAATGTGCAGAACCTGGCACTTGGATGTGTTCAGTCTCCTGCCCTTGGACTCTGCCCATCTGTCCAGCCTGTCCAGGTCCCTCTGCAGAGCTCTCCCACCCTCTAACAGATCAACTCCTGCCCCCAGCTTGGTGTTGCCGTTAATACAGTCAAGGAAGTACTCACAGTTGAGAGGGGGGAGGAAGCAAAAAAGGTATCTTTGTAAATATTAGTGTGGTGGAGACTGGCCAGCAGCCCACTGCTCGATGTGCTTGATCAAATTGTGCGTGGCAGTCCAAAGAGAGGCGGAAATGTCCAATAAACATTTTGTCCTTCGCCCCTTGTTGTGTCCTTGGGATGGAGCTGGAGAATGTACCATCCCATATTACGTCAGCACAACACAATCCACTGGAGGTAATAAAAGGAGATGTGAGACCAGAGCTGCTAAAATTAAATGTTTTCGAATCAACAGGCCTGGAGTCTTATCTAAACTGACTGAGGAGTTCTCCGGACCAGCGGTGTTGATCCTGAACAACTCATGGAAAAAGGAGAACATTCCGCAAGGCCGGAGAGCTGCGCGGGGACCGAGGTGTGCAGCTGCTGCTGAGGAAGGGAGGCCCAGCACGGTACAGGTGCCACACCACAGGATCAATCTGGACACAGCAATAAAATAAGGCAGCTTTCTCTCTCCAAATCAACAATAATAAAACACAATGTGAACCACCTGCTGGGCCCCGCAGCTCAGGAAAGAGGTTGACTTGCTGGAGCCTGTCCAGAGAAGGGCAACAAAGCTGGGGAGGGGTTTGGAGCACAGCCCTGTGAGGAGAGGCTGAGGGAGCTGGGGTTGCTTAGCCTGGAGAAGAGGAGGTTCAGAGGAGATCTTACTGCTGTCTACAGCTACCTGAAGGGAGGTTGTAGCCAGGTGGGGGTTGGTCTCTTCTCCCAGGCAACCACCACCAGAACAAGAGGACACAGTCTCAAGCTGCGCCAGGGTCTCAGGCTGGATGCTAGGAAGAAGTTCCTCCCAGAAAGAGAGACTGGCCATTGGAATGTGCTGCCCAGGGAGGTGGTGGAGTCACCATCCCTGGACGTGTTTAGGAAGAGACTGGATGAGGCACTGGTGCCATGGTTTAGTTGATCAGATGGTGTTGGGAGATAGGTTGGACTCCCATGATCTCAAAGGTCTTTTCCAACCTGGTTAATTCTATTCTATCTATTCTATTCTATTCTATTCTATTCTATTCTATTCTATTCTATTCTATTCTATTCTATGCTATGCTATGCTATGCTATGCTATGCTATGCTATGCTATGCATTCTATTCTATTCTATTTCTATTCTATTCTATTCTATTCTATCTATTCTATTCTATTCTATTCTATTCTATTCTATTCCATTCCATTCCATTCCATTCCATTCCATTCTATGCTGTGCTATGCTATGCTGTGCTATGCTATGCTAGTCTATTCAGTATTCAGTATCACTAAGGTTGGAAGAGACCTCAAAGATCATCAAGTCCAACCTGTCACCACAGACCTCATGACTAGAGTAGGGAGGACACTACTGCCCACTGCAGGCTTGAACTCACCACCATCCCTTTAAGGGTCTTATATTCTATTCTATCTTGTCCAAAAACTCCATTGTTCCTTCCTATGAGAAGCTGAATTGATGCAGGCATCTAATGCATTAAAATGGTAGTGAGCAGGGAGATTCACAACTAGTTTGTGGATAGCTTTCCCAGGTTTGCAGAAGAGATGACATCAATAAGCAGAGCAATTCTACAGGAGAGTCCTCTAGACAGTAAAATGAAACTGCATTTGTTAGAACCAGCCAAGAGCAGGCAAGCTCCCAGGGAGAAGGGTTTGAATGTGTAAATGATCCCTACATTGAGATACACAAAATGCCATCTCTTCCCCTGCAGACCAGTGCTTTCTCTTCTGCATTGTCCTCACCATACTCATCTTTCTGGGAGCTCTGCATTGAGATGAACTCTATAACCAAAATCTCATGTTTCAAGGCTTCTGTTGACAGCCTGCAGGAGGGAAGGGACAATTCTTTTCCTTTTTTTTTGATCCCACTTTACCCTCACCCTCGGGATGCTCGAGGGAAGACAAAGCCTCACTGATTGGCAGCAGCCAGACTGCAACTCTGGAAGAAGCTGCAGCAGTGTCCTGCTAGGACACAAAGGATCTTTTTTTTCTGAAGTGTGTGTGTTGGTCTATCTTGCTCACATGCTGAGGGTCAAATTTAAAGTCAGATATGGAATTAGGAAGGAATTTTCCATCTCAGGAAGACTGGCGAGAATCCCAAGTGCAACTAGCTCACTGTTTTCTCAGCTCCCCAGACTGGCACAGGGAGATGCAAATGACAAACTGCAACCCAGAGATTGAAGAGGTTTCAAAACTCATGGGAAAAAACCAAACAACACCCCCCCCCCCCCCCCAGAAAATCTTATTTCTTCAGGGTATGCAATCACTGCATGACTTGAGGAGCCTTTGTTTCTTCCAAGTAAAGGCAGGGCAAAAGATGCACAGTCTTTGGGGATGGAGGGGAAAAGTGATGTTGGATGAATCAGCACAGTTGCACTGCAAGCTCCCTGGGGCACAATAGTATCATAGTATCATAGTATCAGTCAGGGTTGGAAGGGACCACAAGGATCATCCAGTTCCAACCCCCCTGCCATGGGCAGGGACACCCCACACTACATCAGCCTGGCCACAGCCTCAGCCAGCCTGGCCCTTAAACACCTCCAGGGACAGAGCCTCAACCACCTCCCTGGACAACCCATTCCAGGCTTCACCACTCTCATGGGGAAGAACCTCCTCCTCACCTCCAGCTTCAATCTCCCCACCTCCAGCTTCATTCCATTCCCCCTAGTCCTATCACTCCCTGAGATCCTGAGCAGTCCCTCCCCAGCCTTCCTTCAGATACTGGAAGGCCACAGTTAGGTGACCTCAGAGCCTTCTCTTTTGCAGACTGAACAGCCCCAACTCCTTCAGTCTGTCCTCAGCAAACATGCTGACAGCAAATATGTTCAGAGAGCTACAGATGTGTCACTGACATGAAATGAGAATGGTGTAACACTGAATTCTGTGCAGGTTAACTAAACTTGGGTGGATGAGGAATGAACTCACTTAGCAGAGCTGTCACCTCTCAGTTGTTTAGGCAGTCAGAGAATGATGGAATGGAATGGAATGGAATGGAATGGAATGGAATGGAATGGAATGGAATGGAATGGAATGGAATGGAATAGAATAGAATAGAATAGAATAGAATAGAATAGAATAGAATAGAATAGAATAGAATAGAATAGAATAGAATAGACCAGGTTGGAAAAGACCTTTGAGATCATCAAGTCCAACCTATCACCCAACACCACCTAATCAACTAAACCATGGCACCAAGTGCCTCAGCCAGGCTCTCCTTAAACACCTCCAGGGATGGTGACTCCACCACCTCCCTGGGCAGCACATTGCAATGCCCAATCTCTCTTTCTGGGGAGAAACTTCCTCCTAACCTCCAGCCTAAAACCTCCTGTGACACAGCTTGAGACTGTGTCCTCTTGTCCTGGTGCTGGGTGCCTGGGAGAAGAGACCAACCTCCTCCTGGCTACAACCTCCCTTCAAGTAGTTGGAGAGACCAGTAAGGTCTCCTCTAAACCTCCTCTTCTCCAGGCTAAGCAACCCCAGTTCCCTCAGTCTCTCCTCACAGGGCTGTGCTCCAGACCCCTCCCCAGCTTTGTTGCCCTTCTCTGGACACCTTCCAGCAACTCAACATCTCGTTAGAAACCGACAACCAAGCCCAATCATGATCTAACTCCTCCAAGTCTGCTGTTAACCAGTGTCCCTCAGCACCACATCTCTGTGTCTTTCAAACACCTCCAGGGATGGTGAGT
>NW_027142447.1:2420559-2468791 GCF_026170545.1 Melanerpes formicivorus | reverse complement strand
ATCAAGTCCAACCTGTCACCCAACACCTCATAACTAAACCATGGCACCAAGTGCCATGTCCAATTCCCTCTTGAACACCTCCAGGGATGGTGACTCCACCACCTCCCTGGGCAGCACATTCCAATGGCTAACAACTCTCTCAGTGAAGAACTTTCTCCTCACCTCCAGCCCAAACCTCCCCTGGTGCAGCTTGAGACTGTGTCCTCTTGTTCTGGTGCTGGTTGTCTAGCAGAAGAGACCAATCCCCACCTGGCTACAACCTCCCTCCAGGCAGTTGTAGAGAGCAATAAGGTCTCCCCCAAGCCTCCTCTTCTCCAGGCTAAGCAAACCCCAGCTCCCTCAGCCTCTCCTCACAAGGCTGTGCTCAAGGCCTCTCCTCAGCCTCATTGCCCTTCTCTGGACATGTTCAAGAATCTCAATGTCCTTCTTAAATCCAGAACTGGACACAGTACTCAAGGTGTGGCCTAACCAGTGCTGAGTACAGGGCACAATGACTTCCCTGCTCCTGCTGGCCACACTTTTTCTGATGTAGGCCAGGATGCCATTGGCCTTCTTGGCCACCTGGGCACACTGCTGGCTCCTGTTCTGCCTACTGTCAACTAGTACACCCAGGTCCCCTTTCTGCCTGGCTGCTCTCTAGCCACTCTGTCCCAGCCTGCAACACTTCAGGGGGTTGTTGCAACCAAAGTGCAGCACCCAGCACTTGGACTTGTTGAATGCTATCATGTTGGACTCTGCCCATCTGTCCAGCCTGGCAAGGTCCCTTCTGCAGAGCTCTCCTACCCTCTAACAGATCAACACCTGCCCCCCAGCTTGGTGTCATCTGCAAACTTACTGATGATGGACTCTATCCCCTCATCCAGATCTTCAATAAAGATATTGAACAGGATTAATGCCAATCAACATGCTCTTACTGAAAGGGAACCTGTCAAACCTATTGAGATTTTCTTGGATGTGCAAGAAGATAATGACACAGATTTCTGTTCACTCAGCAGCACATTATATTCTCATTGAAAAATAGACCTGTGATGATTTTACAAAGCACATCATAAATGGATGAAGAATAAACAGCTGTGATCTTCTAAAAAGAGTTCTCAGGAAGAACAGCTTGTCAAATGGGGTCAGTCTTGTTTAATATCTTTATCAAGGACCTGGACAAGAGGATTGAGTGTACCCTCAGTAAGTCTGAAGATGACACTAAGGCTGGGTGGGAGTGTTGATCTGCTTGAAAGTAAGAAGGCTCTGCAGAGGGACCTGGCCAGGATGAATCAATGGTCTGAGGCCAACTGTATGAAATTCAGCAAGACAAAGTTCTTCATAGAAAGAGAGATTGGCCATTGGAATGTGCTGCCCAGGGAGGTGGTGGAGTCACCATCACTGGAGGTGTTTAGGGGGGAGACTGGATTGGGTGGTTGGTGCCATGGTTTAGTTGATTAGATGGTGTTGGGTGATAGGTTGGACGCGATGATCTTGAAGGTCTCTTCTAATCTGGTTTATTCCATTCTATTCCATTCCATTCTATTCCATTCCATTCCATTCCATTCCATTCCATTCCATTCCATTCCATTCCATTCTATTGTACTCTATTCTATTCCACTCCTATTCTATTCTATTCTATTCTATTCTATTCTATTCTATTCTATTCTATTCTATTCCATTCCATTCCATTCCATTCCATTCTATTGTACTCTATTCTATTCCACTCTATTCTATTCTATTCTATTCTATTCTATTCTATTCTATTCTATTCCATTCCATTCCATTCTATTGTACTCTATTCTATTCCACTCTATTCTATTCTATTCTATTCCATTCCATTCCATTCCATTCTATTCTATTGTAATGCCAGAAGGAGAAGAGGGGAGAGGCAGTTTCAGGCCTGGCCAACCTCAGTCTTGCCTAGCAGTGGCAGGCGAAAAGAAAGAGCCCAGGGGGTTATGGGTGTACCCTCAGGTGGGGGAGGATGGGAAGTGTTGAGGACCTTTGGGTGTGCTGGAAGGGACCCTGTATGCTTTGGGGTATTTTTTGTCACTCTGCTTGCTGCTTCTGTAAAACACTAATTGCTTTTCCATTTAAACTTTCCATCACTTCTGCAATCCATTTGTGTGAGTGTCACTCTTTCACCCCCTCTCAGGGGCAAGAGAGGATCTGCCTGGCCTCAAACCAGGACAGGCCTCTAATATAGCAGAAAAAAATAGAGAAGGAGTCACTGACTAGAAGATGAAGCTGGACAAATCTGTGCTGGAGTGAAAGCATGAATTTCAACAAGGAGGGTGGTTGAACAGGAAACAGCCACTGGCGTGAGAAACAGACATGCCAGCCCCTGCTGCCCTTAAATCAAGACTAAGCACTCATCTGGAAAAAGAAAAGGAATTGGGGAAAAAAAGAAAAAAGGAGAGAATATTTTCATCAAACCCAAGCTCTCCCTGTCACTGCAGTGGCAACAGTATATGAAAAGCCTGTGGAGCACAAAAGGTCAGCCTGTTTGATTAAACTGTGAATCCTTTTAGCCCGCCGCTTGACAGACCCAGGCAAACCCCACAGCAAACTCCTGGCCAAGCTGTCAGCCCCTGGCTTGGACAGCAGCACTCTGAGCTGGGTTAGGAACTGGCTGGAGGCTGAGCCCAGAGAGTGGTGGTGAATGGTGCCACAGCCAGATGGCAGCCAGGAAACCAGTGGTGTGCCCCAGGGATCAGTGCTGGGCCCCATCCTCTTTAACATCTTTATTGATGATCTGGATCAGGGGATTGAGTCCACCATCAGTAAGTTTGCAGATGACACCAAATTGGGGGCAGGAGCTGATCTGTTAGAGGGTTGGAGAGCTCTGCAGAGGGACCTTGACAGGCTGGACAGATGGGCAGAGTCCAACATGATGACATTCAACATGTCCAAGTGCTGGGTGCTGCACTTTGGCCACAACAACCCCATGCAGTGCCACGGGCTGGGGTCAGAGTGGCTGGAGAGCAGCCAGGCAGAGAGGAACCTGGGGGTACTGGTTGATAGTAGGCAGAACATGAGGGCAACAGTGTGCCCAGGTGGCCAAGAAGGCCAATGGTATCCTGGCCTGCATCAGGAACAGTGTGGCCAACAGGAGCAGGGAAGTCATTGTGCCCTGTGCTCAGCACTGGTTAGGTCACACCTAGAGTCCTGTGTCCAGTTCTGGGCCCCTCAATTTAAGAAGGACATTGAGACTCTTGGATGTGTCCAGAGAAGGGCAACAAGGCTGGGGAGAAGCCTTGAGCACAGCCCTGTGAGGAGAGGCTGAGGGAGCTGGGGTTGCTTAGCCTGGAGAAGAGGAGGCTCAGGGGAGACCTTATTGCTGTCTACAACTACCTGAAGGGAGGTTGTAGCCACGTGGACATTGGTCTCTTCTCCCAGGCAACCAGCACCACAACAAGAGGACACAGTCTCAAGCTGTGCCAGGGGAGGTTTAGGCTGGAGGTGAAGATAAAGTTCTTCCCAGAAAGAGAGATTGGCCATTGGAATGTGCTGCCCAGGGAGGTGGTGGAGTCACCATCCCTGGAGGTGTTCAAGAGGGGATTGGACGTGGCACTTGGTAGTCGTGAGGTGTTGGGTGATAGGTTGGACTTGATGATCTTTGAGGGCTTTTCCAACCTCATTGATTCTATGATTCTATGTGTTTACATTCACTTGCTCAAAGGAACCATGCTGTCCACCTCCAAGAAATAAAGTGAGGAACTATTCCTGTCCCCTGCAAACCTGCTTTTTGCCTCTCCCTTCTGTCCATCATGGAAGCAGATGTGTTGCTTGGACAATCAAACCCATAATTGTGCTGCTCCTTCAGCTCTTCCTTTTTGTTGCTTTTTACAAGGTTTGAGTGGCAGCCCCGAAAGATCAGCAGAGCATGAGCACAAATTCATCTGTGGTGTAGCACTGTTCAATTAATTTCTCTCATCTGGGAGCTTGTCTTTAACCAAGGCCCTTTGGTATTACCTGGTAATACTGTGTTGAGCTCTAGTGCAGCAGGGACAATGCAGGACCAGCTAAAGGCAGCTGCAGAGGCATAGAATCATAGAATTGATTAGGCTGGAAAAGACCTTTAAGATTATTGAGTCCAACCATTAAGCCAACACCACCAAATCCACCAAAAAACTACAGCTCCCAGCACCACAGGACTTTAATTCCCAGCACAAAGCAGCACTATAGTCCAGGATAATACCTCCAAAACCATTTGGGGCTGGTTTAACCCCTGAGTCAGACTGCCTGCACAGCATGCACCACAGGGAGGGTAAGAACTGCCCAGATTCAGGGGGGATCTCCATCAATGACAGACCAGGTACTAGTGGCCACTAGCCAGAGGAGACTGGACCTCACCTCCTGTTTGAGGTGTGAACGTATCTGTGCTGCTTCTCTGCTTGTCAGCCCAGAGGATGATTCCTGCAGGTCAAACTGACTAACTTCTCTCTGCAGGTCAAACTGACTAACTTCTCTCTGCAACCTGAGCAAAGGGGAAAGAATGGAAAAAGCCAAAGGGAAACCCCCCTGAACTCCTAGTTATTAATCATTTGCAGTTCCCCAGCATTTCCAGCATACTTTCTTGGCCCCCTCAGGAGTATGCTTTAGCTTTATGGATCAGAAGCAAGCTTTTCCCTTTCTCCTTTGCTTCATTTTTTTCCATCCTTTTGCCACATTTATTTTGGTTTGGGTTTTTTTCCCCCCATTCTTCTGCCTTTTTCCCCCCTCTCCATCATCATACACCTTCACTCTTTTCTCTGATCCTTCTCTCCTCAGCTCCTGCTTTCCAGTTTCTGTTACCTAGATCTCCTTTCCCTCCATCTCTCCTGCTCCATACTGTTCTCCCTTGTATTCCCTCCCTCACATCTCTACAGCAGAAGTGCCCTGACACAGAAAAAGTGATCTGTTCCTGTTAGAATAATACAGCTGCAGCCTCAGCCTATTTAATGAAAGCCTTGGGTATATGGCAAGAGCAGTTTGTAAGTCCCTGAGGTGGAGGTAAAATTTTGTATTAATATTTTATATCTTATTTAGGATGCTAAATCAGACACATGAAATCTCCTGGGAAGAGTTGAAGGCAGAGTTCTGTTAAAATGATACAGTGCTACGCCAGGCTGCTGGACCACCCCCTCCTGTCTTCCAGCCAGATCTCCCTGAGCTGTCCTGGGTTTAGATCACAGAATCATCTAGGCTGGAAAAGACCTCTAAGATCAAGTCCAACCATAAACCTAACACTACTAAGTCCACCACTAAAACCATGTCCCTCAGCACCACATCTGCACATCTTTTAAACACCTCCAGATGGAGCATAACCTGCTGTGGATCTGAGAACCAGGGCACTAGAATTTGTGAAGCCCCAGTATTGCTTAGGTTAAAACTCCCTGCAACTGTGTTGTCCTCCAACTTTTGTCTTGAGTTATTTCTCTCTCCAGAGAGTGTCTAACCCCAAATGTATTCAGCACTGGTCAGGCCACACCTTGAGTCCTGTGTCCAGTTCTGGGCTCCTCAGTTTAGGAAAGATGTTGAGTTGCTGGAAGGTGTCCAGAGAAGGGCAACGAAGCTGGGGAGGGGTTTGGAGCACAGCCCTGTGAGGAGAGGCTGAGGGAGCTGGGGTTGCTTAGCCTGGAGAAGAGGAAGCTCAGGGGAGACCTTCTTGCTCTCTACAACTATCTGAAGGGAGGTTGTAGCCAGGTGAGGGTTGGTCTCTTCCAGGCCACCAGCACCAGAACAAGAGGACAAAGTCTCAAGTTGTGCCAGGGGAGGTTTAGGCTGGAGGTGAGGAGAAAGTTCTTCATAGAAAGAGAGATTGGCCATTGGAATGTGCTGCCCAGGGAGGTGGTGGAGTCACCATCACTGGAGGTGTTTAGGAAGAGGCTGGATGGGGTGCTTGGTGCCCTGGTTTAATTAATTAGATGGTGTTGGGTGATAGGTTGGACTCAATGATCTCAGAGGTCTTTACCAACCTGGTTAATCCTACTCTACTCTGTTCTATTCTATCTGCAAATGCTGAGTCAGATCCCTTCTGGTGTATCTTAGATCACAGAAGGTGACTGTGCAGTTTTTGCTCCCTCTTACACATGCACACATATACACAGGAGCTTCACCCCCTATCTGCATCCAAATACATCACAGAATCAGAATCATTTTGTTTGGAAAAGACCTTTCAGATCACTGAGTTCTAACTCTACTATGTCTGGTGCTAAACTGTGTGCTCAGCACCACATCTCTGAGTCTTTGAAACCCCTCCAGGAATGGGGATTCAACCAGCTTCCTGGGCACCCTTTTCCAGCCTTGGAGAACCCTTTCAGTGAAGAAGTTCCCTCTAATATCTGCTCTACACCTCCCCTGGTGCAACTTGAGGAGACATTTCCCCTCATCCTAAAATGGGAATATGTGGGAATGTTAAACAACCCTGTCACACACTGTCTCAGAATGAATATAGCCAAAGCAGCTTGGCTTCTGTTCCCAACTTTCATCTCAAAGCATCATCCAATTAATGCTTCTACGTTCCCTCCTATCCCCCCAAAACACATATGTTCACCCTTGCCTTTTCTGCAGAGGATGTAGAGACCCTTGTCTCCAGAGCAACCTCATTCTTCCAGATCTGCTCCTACAGCTCCTTGACTGAGCTCTTCTCTCCCCTTTCTGAAACCTGCATCTCAAAGTGGCATTAGCCATAGCCTCTTTCCCTTCCAAAGCATAAAGGAGAGGTAGCTCTGGGGATGTTTTGTCCTCATTGCAGTTTGCAGTTCTTGGAAGGCTGTGAGGGAAGGTGAATACACTCTCTATTTGTCTCTTTTCTACCCCTACCTTGAAAAATATCTTCTTTCCTGAGAGAAGATGATTGTGCAAGGAAGAGGAGGCAGAGACAGGACCTGCCTCTCACTGGGGCCCTCATTGCCTTTGCTGCTCCAGCAAGCAGGTGAAATTGAGGAAGATTAGTCCTTCATGCCACAGGCCTGGCTTATGTTGAGGCAGGCATTGATGCTGCAGGATTTGTAGTCAGACAGGAATTATAGGGCTTGGGAATAAGTGATTTCTTTGGCCTGGAATTTTGATCTCAGAAAATCAGAGCTGTAAACAGCTACAAGCTTTGTGTACCCCCTTCCTGAACCTATCTTTCCCATCTACTTTACTCCCAAGGAGCCTTAGCACAATGGTTGTGTGTCTACTGCCCTTCATCTAGGTGCTTTCCAGACTAGACTAGACTAGACTAGACTAAACTAGGATAGGATAGGATAGGATAGGATAGGATAGGATAGAATAGAATAGAATAGAATAGAATAGAATAGAATAGAATAGAATAGAATAGAATAGAATAGAATAGAATAGAATAGAATAGAATAGAATAGAATAGAATAGAATAGAATAGAATAGAATTAACCAGGTTGGAAGAGACCTTTGAGATCATCCACTCCAACCTATCATCACTTAGCCTGGAGAAGAGGAGGCTCAGGGGAGACCTTATTGCCCTCTACAGCTACCTGAAGGAAGGTTGTAGCCATGTGGGAGTTGGTCTCTTCTCCCAGGCAACCAGCACCTGAACAAGAGGACACAGTCTCAAGCTGTGCCAGGGGAGGTTTAGACTGGATGTTAGGAAAAAATTCTTCACAGAGAGAGTGATTGGCCATTGGAATGTGCTGCCCAGGGAGGTGGTGGAGTCACCATCACTGGGAGTGTTTGGGAAGAGACTGGATGGGGTGTTTGTTGCCATGGTTTAGTTGATTAGATGGTGTTGGGTGATGGGTTGGACTCGATGATCTCAAAGGTGTCTTCCAACCTGGCCTATTCTATTCTATTCTATTCTATTCTATTCTATTCTATTCTATTCTATTCTATTCTATTCTATTCTATTCTATTCTATTCCATTCCATTCCATTCCATTCCATTCCATTCCATTCCATTCCATTCCAATCAACTAAACCCAAGCACCCCATCAAGTCTCTTCCTAAACAAGGATGCAGTATCTCGGCTTGAGAGCTGCCTCAGCAAAAATGGGGGCAGCAGGAGAAGGGAGGTGACCTGCTCCACAAACACCCAGGAGGGCAGCGACAGGAGCAGCAAGAAAACAAACAAACAAACCAGCAAACCCCACATTTCTTCTTCCTTCTGGGCTTGGGCAGACTGACAGGCACAATGAGAGGCGTGGGTGTCACTTGGCAGGTGTGAATCGCTCAGGCAAGCTACGGCACACATCTTTAGTTGTTTTAAACTATCTTCATACATCAGACCTTGCTGCCCCTTATGCAGATTTATTGCCACAATCTCTCATTGAAAGATTAATGTCACCCAGACCTGCCTGCTTTGGGCATTTGCATCAGGACTGCCAGCCTGGTTAGTCAACATCTCCTCCATAGTCATTTTTTTCCTGAGTCATTTAGGAGAAGATCAATGCAGGGAAGGGGAAATTCTGGCATCACTCAGGTGAAGCAGTGTCCTGTTAGTAAAATGACTGACTCTTCATGGCCCCTCTCTGCTAATACCCTGACTGAGATGAGCAGAGGAATCCTGTCCAGGGCCTGAGGGTGGGTTTGAGGAGAAGACACAGACAGAAGTTGCCATGTTAAGCTCTGACACTGACTCTGTGTGACCTTTGTGGGCAAACAGCCTCCCTTTGCTGAGCTGCTTATCCTGCCTGTGAGTTAGAGCTGGAGACAGTGACACAGCTAGGTGCAACAGAGGGGCAGGGAGGTCTACAATTGCCACTGTGAGTGAAAAAAGAGACTGATTGTTGGTGTTAAGCAATGAGGTGTGTGTTTGTGTGTTAGTGTTTGGCAGGGTCTGGTGTCAGATCTGGCTTCATACAATCAGATGTGATTTACTGATTTATGTATTATTCCCCTGAGCAATGGACATCAGCTTTATCTCAAGAAAAAAATAAAAAAGTCAGAATCATTTCCTTCTAGAAGCAGCACAAATATTTCCCCACCCCAGAGCTGGCACTTCCTCCTCTCTTTCTCTCAGGGCTGGCTACACAGGAGCCAGCAGAGCAATTAGCTTTCCGTTATCCGGCTGCCTGCCAGCACGCTTAACCTACCAGCTTCTCAGCAGGGCTATTACACTTCTGGGGAAGGAAAAATCCACTGCCACCATGGACAGCCAGCTCAATCTCCCTCCCTCTGCACAGTGTGCATGGATTACATCCTCCCCAGGATGAGCCATTTTTTCCCCCATGGCTGCTTGTTTGGTAGCTTTTACCTCGGGACCGTGAGACCGAGCAGCGTCTTGCTGTATGCACAACCTTCCCTGTCCGTGCATTTAAGGATGCTGGAGGATGCTGGCCCTTCATTACAGCAAGCACAGACCTGAAGGCTCTGCAGAACTGCATTACTGACAGCCAGCCTTTCTCCAGCACTGTACTTTGGCCCCCCAAGGGCACATTTTCTTCCTTATATAAAACACACTGTTCTCCGTGTCGTCCTCTTGGCTACTGCTCCCAGTCCTATTTTGGTCATATATATTTGTGCTATAAATGGTCTCCTAAAATCAGAGCTTATCAACATTGGCTCCAGGCTCAGGGCTGCTTTTCCTGCATCAAAGGTGCACTGACATTCTTTTGTCTAATTTACTTCTTTTTGGCTTTTCTTCAGCAAATTGGTCAGAAGGACAAGAGGAATAAGCAGAAGGTTAAAAATAGATGGCTGATAATAACCTTTACCCCCAAAACTGCATTTTGAAGCTAGGAATTCAGCACTTCCTCTGCAGCCCAGCTTTAAAAACTACTTTTATTATCCCAGTGCCCATCAGATACTGGGCCCCATGCTCTTTAATATCTTCATCGATGATCTGGAGGAGGGGATTGAGCCCATCATCAGTAAGTTTGCAGATGACACCAAGCTAGGGGCAGGAGTTGATCTATTAAAGGGTAGGAGAGCTCTGCAGAGGGACCTTGACAGGCTGGACAGATGGGCAGAGTCCAAGGGCATGAGATTGAACACATCCAAGTGCCAGGTTCTAAACATTGGCCACAACAGTGCTACAGGCTGGGGTCAGAGTGGCTGGAGAGCAGCCAGGCAGAAAGGGACCTGGGGGTGCTGGTTGACAGCAGGCTGAACATGAGCCTGCAGTGTGCCCAGGCAGCCAGGAGGGCCAATGGCATCCTGGCCTGCATCAGGAACAGTGTGGCCAGCGGGGGCAGGGAGGTCATTCTGCCCCTGTACTCAGCACTGGTTAGGCCACACCTCGAGTCCTGTGTCCAGTTCTTAATTTAAGAAGGACATTGAGATTCTTGAATGTGTCCAGAGAAGGGCAGCGAGGCTGGGGAGGGGTTTGGAGCTGAGGAGAGGCTGAGGGAGCTGGGATTGTTTAGCCTGGAGAAGAAGAGGCTCAGAGGAGATCTTATTGCTCTCTACAACTACCTGAAGGGAGGTTGTAGACAGGAAGGGTTTGGTCTTTTCTCCCAGGCAACCAGCACCAGAACAAGAGGACAAAGTCTCAAGCTGTGTCAGGGGAGGTTTAGGCTGGATGTTAGGAAGAAATTCTACGCAGAGAGAGTGATTGTCCATTGGAATGTGCTGCCCAGGGAGGTGGTGGAGTCGCCATCACTGGAGGTGTTTAAGAGGAGACTGGATGAGGTGCTTGGTGCCATGGTTTAGTTGATTAGATGGTGTTGGGTGATAGGTTGGACTCAAGGATCTGAAAGTCTCTTCCAACCTGGTCTATTCTATTCTATTCTATTTTACTCTACTCTACTCTACTCTACTCTACTCTATTCTATTCTACTCTACTCTATTCTATTCTATTCTATTCTACTAATTCACCCAACCAGTGATGCTCAAAAGACATTCAAATAGCTTTTCTTGGAGGAAGAAAGCTTGGGAGTATTCCTCTACTCCATCAGAGTTTCTCAGCCTACTCGGAACTGTTTAACCAAGAGCCCTTCTGCAGCGCTGTGTAACGGAGCTCCCTCCAGCCATCAGGTCATGTTATCACAGATAATCAGAGCCTATCAATTTCACACAAAGCTCAGCCAGACAAGCAAGACAGGACAGCCTCCAATGCACCACGGGTCTCTCACTCACATCACACATCATTTTGCTTGTAGCAAGACCACCCTGTCACAGCCTATACTGTGTAGTACCCATCTTGCAGGGCAGCAGTGAAAGTCAGGTTGTGACTGTAGCATATTTCTATTTCTACATCCTGTTTACTCTTTTTTATCTTTATTCTGAATCCAAATATCTCAATATCTTGTTTCAGGGGTTTTTCACTATCTTGCCCCAGAAAGCATTTCCTTCTGCTCAGGAACACCTGATAAAAGGGGGGTTTGAGACTGCAGCAGGGGAGGAACCAGAGTGCCAAAATAGGGTGATGACAAGGTAAGGAAAGATAGCCAGAAACCAACACAGAGTGCAAAAGATTTCTTGCCCAAAAGGAAGTCATATGGAGGAACAGGGTGAACCTGCATGCAGCTTTGTCTCTGTCTTCCAAACTGCAAGTGAGCAAAGAAGGATCATGTGTGATCACAGAGATGTGGTGGGATGTCACCACTGGAGCTGTGGTGTGGCTAAGTTTCTTGTTGGTAAGGAAGGAGAGAAGGAGAAGGGAAGGAGAAGGGAAGGAGAAGGGAAGGAGAAGGGAAGGAGAAGGGAAGGAGAAGGGAAGGGGAAGGGAAGGGGAAGGGAAGGGAAGGGAAGGGAAGGGAAGGGGAAGGGAAGGGGAAGGGAAGGGGAAGGGAAGGGAAGGGGAAGGGAAGGGGAAGGGAAGGGAAGGGAAGGGGAAGGGAAGGGAAGGGAAGGGAAGGGAAGGGAAGGGAAGGGAAGGGAAGGGAAGGGAAGGGAAGGGAAGGGAAGGGAAGGGAAGGGAAGGGAAGGGAAGGGAAGGGAAGGGAAGAGAAGAGAAGAGAAGAGAAGAGAAGAGAAGAGAAGAGAAGAGAAGAGAAGAGAAGAGAAGAGAAGAGAAGAGAAGAGAAGAGAAGAGAAGAGAAGAGAAGAGAAGAGAAGAGAAGAGAAGAGAAGAGAAGAGAAGAGAAGAGAAGAGAAGAGAAGAGAAGAGAAGAGAAGAGAAGAGAAGAGAAGAGAAGAGAAGAGAAGAGAAGAGAAGAGAAGAGAAGAGAAGAGAAGAGAAGAGAAGAGAAGAGAAGAGAAGAGGACAGGGATTTCAGTCCAGAAGGTCTGGAGGTCCTTGGCTGCACAGAGGTGCAACGAAAGGTCAGCCTCTGTATCAAGGTCAGCAGAGAAAGAAACATGAGGATGTTGTACTGGGTTTCCATCACTGTGGTAGTTTCAGGCTGTGCCTGGAAAATTTTCCACAAATCCTGAGCAGAGAGTGCCAGAATGCAAATAAATTACAGAAGGAAAACAATGATAAGGTCTAATTAATCCCACTGGATTATTAGATGAAGTTAGTTTTGTACACTAACTCTCTGGGCTTTTTGCTTCCTCTGCTCTGGCTGGTGCTTCTGCTGGCTTTGCTGACCTTGACTGTGTTCTTTGTTGTGGTTCAGTACTAACAGCCTCCTCTCTGCTCTTCTCTCTGTTACCTTTTACAAGGCAGAAAGGAGCAGGGAGGGGGAAGCTATTGGTAACCCCCTGGTTTTGTCCAGGGGGGGGTCTTGTGTTGTTTATAAATTGTAAGTATATGTCAACATTGTGCATTTTGTACACATTCATTGCATTCCATCTTTCTAGGTTGTAGTTGTGCTTGTAAACACAGCTTCATTTGCTTTCAACTGAAATGGTCTGGCAATTACATGTTGGGGAGGTAATTTCAACCCACCACAATCACAGACCACCTAACCAAGAGGGTGAAATAAATGAGGCTTCCTGAAAACAGCTAACAGAAATCTCCTTGCTGCAGGCCATGGTCCTCACAGGGGAGGTCAACCATACAGACACCTCCTGGGAGGGCAACAGGAAAGCCACAAATTGAATACTGTGTCCAGTTCTGGGCCTCTCAATTTAAGAAGGATATTGAGACACTTGAAAGTGTCCAGAGAAGGGCAATGAGGCTGGGGAGAGGTCTGGAGCACAGCCCTGTGAGGAGAGGCTGAGGGAGCTGGGGTTGTTTAGCCTGGAGAAGAGGAGGCTCAGGGCAGACCTTATTGCTCTCTACAACTACCTGAAGGGAGGTTGTAGTCAGGTGGGGGTTGGCCTCTTCTCCCAGGCAACCACCACCAGAACAAGAGGACACAGTCTCAAGCTGTGCCAGGGGAGGTTTAGGCTGGAGGTGAGGAGAAAGTTCTTCCCAGAGAGAGTTGTTAGCCATTGGAATGTGCTGCCCAGGGAGGTGGTGGAGTCACCATCCCTGGAGGTGTTCAAGAGGGAACTGGACATGGCACTTGAAGCCATGGTTTAGTTAGTCATGAGGTGTTGGGTGACAGGTTGGACTTGATGATCTCTGAGGTCTTTCCCAACCTTATTGATTCCATGATTCCAAGGAATCTCAAAGCATTACAACACCAGAACAAAGCTCATCTTCCTGCTCACAAAGAGGGAAAGCATGGTGGTGGATATGACCACAGAGAGTAGTTTGGACCACAGTAACCATACAATAATTGAGTTTGAGTCCTAGAGGATGGATGGGAAGGTAAACAGCAGTTAATACCCTGGACTTTCACAAAGCAAACTTGGCCTCCTTTGAAGAGAAATTTCTAGGCGGGATCACTTGAGAAGCTGCCATGAGAGGTTAAGATAGCCAGGGGGCCTGACTGCCTGCTTCTTAAAGCAAAATGATTGAGAGCTTAGAAACAAACACTCTTATTGAGCAGGAAATCTGGGTATTTCAGCATAAGGCCCATTTGGATAAGCAAGGAACTTCACAATGAATTAAAATGCAGAAGGAGAGCATACAGGCAGTGGAGACAAGTATAGACATCAAAGGAGGAGTGGAGAACCATTTCTTGGATCCTTGGGGATGAAATAATGAAGACCAAAGCAAACAAGGAACAGAGAGAGAGAGAGAGAGAGAGATTGGAAACCTCAGCAAGAAATGTCCAGATGGGATTCATTTTAAGAAGTCAAGGCTAAAATATTGCTAGCACATACTCAGCAAATAGAAGATATGTGAAATGTTTCTGGTAACAGCATAGGTCCTAGGGAGAGGAAGCATCAACTAAACAGAAGGTTTTAATATAAAATCTTGCTGAAAGTGGTCCTTGTTGCTTTAGGCATCTAACAAAGGTGGGGGGGGGGGGAATCTGACTCTGGCAGGAGTTTACATAAGCTGTTTACTTGTAGCCCTGCTGGCAGTTTCTGCAACTAGAGATCAGAGAAAAATGATCAGACCAGTCAGAGAGCTAAAAGGTCAAATGTACAGCAAGTATTACAGAAGTTAAATCTATATCTGTGAGATAACAGATAACCAAAAGCAAACACAGCCATTCATCAATAGCTAAAGGGCAAGGCTGCTAAGGAGGCAGGGAGACAAGCTGGCACAAGCAGGAGGAAAAGAGGGCATTTCCAACTCTGTGTCAGGAAAGTTGTGCGGCTAAAGTTGCCCTGAGTCATGGGAAAGTTGCCTGTGGGTACAGACGGAAGCTTTCTCTACTTTGTTTCATTTGTATGGTGGCCTCTGTGCTGGGTAACACAGAGTGATCTGTGCCAGTGGGTGGGAGGTTTTGGAGTCAGGACATGAGAGGGGCAAGGAAAAAATGACACTGGGTCCTAAGAAAATAAGAGTGACACTACACTGCTTTCTGCCCACCACATAACGCTCTGCTACCTTCACCTGAACCAAAGCATCCACTAGGGATTGCTGCACGAGCATAACCCTTATTTCCTTGTCTCATTGTAATAGACATTGCTTGATCTCTACCCAGAATGACACAGCACAGCAAGAAACATCTCCTACACACCCATTTTCTCTTTTCAGGCAAGAGTGTTAGTCAAGCCACTTGGTTCCTTTGCAGCGAAGGCCCACTCAGTCAGATGAAAAGGACACAAACAGGCTTTGGATTTAGGTGGTGTTTGAAAGGAGTAGGAGAAGGGTGCCAGATGTCTGAGAGAAGTGATTGCTTCCTTACTGGGGACCACTTGAGGAGGAATAATCAAAGTGGGACCATATAGAGATAGACCACAGGAGCAGACACCTGCACATCTGGGGTGAACAGAGTGCTAAGGAGGGTAGGGGAAGGCTGCATCATGGTTCCCCAATGCTGCCCCCTTTCCCCACCACATACACTCCCTTTGTAAGGGGCTGCTTGCTATTAAACATAATGTTTAGGATAGGATAGGATAGGATAGGATAGGATAGGATAGGATAGAATAGAATAGAATAGAATAGAATAGAATAGAATAGAATAGAATAGAATAGAATAGAATAGAATAGAATAGAATAGAATAGAATAGAATAGAATAGAATAGAATAGAATAGAATAGAATAGAATTAACCAGGTTGAAAGAGACCTTTGAGATCATGGAGTCCAACCCATCACCCAACACCATCTAATCAACTAAACCATGGCTATCTTGCATCCTGGCTCCTCCACACTGGGCTTTTGACTGCAGATTTAACTCTTAACACACACCTCAGAGAGAAGTGGCAGCTTTGGGTAATTGCAATCTGGTCAACTGGAAAGCTGCACTGTCCCTGCAGATGCCAAAAAGCAGGAGATCCCCCATCTCCCCCAGCCAACTCACACCTTACCATGCCCAGACTGAGCGCTGAGCTGCCAAGAGAGGAATCCCTCACTCGCTCTCTGACAGCTGCTGAGCCCTTGGAGAGAAGAGCACTTGGTAATGATGTGCACGCTTTGCTCTGTCAACATGAAGATTTGTCCCCCTGCTGCCCTCCCCAACCTCACCCTGAGGCTGGATTTCAGCCAGCAGAAGCCCTTTAGAAAATGGAAATGGATGCATCTTTCACAGTCATTAGTGTGGATTGTGCTAATGGGATGTCATGATAAATACTGACAGTTAGCTGAGGGCAGCAGCGTTCCCTGTGAGACTCCAAATGAGAGGGCAGCAGATGCTACAACGAGCTTCAAGTGTGCCTGTGGAGGGGGAGGATGCAGTGGGAAGGCAGAGGCGAGCTGGCTGGCAGGTGGGCTGGTGATGGGGGAGCAGCGCTGGCTGCTTCAAGGTCACCAAGCCTGAGAGCAGTCCTGGGTGCTGGCAGTGCTGCAGGCTGAGAGCAAGGGACGTAAAGCCCTGCAATGGCTGGGGACTTTGCATATGAGAAAGGTGAAGTGCTACTGAAACCTCAGGAGGATCCCACATCACAAAAGATGTTAGCCACAGAGATGATGAGGGGGCTGGTGCATCTCTCCTATGAGGAGAGGCTGAGAGACCTAGGACACTTCAGCCTGGAAAAAGAGCAGATTGAGAGGGGATATTATCAATGCTTAGCAACATCTAAAAGGTGAGGTTGTGAGGATTGGGCTGGGCTCCTTCCAGTGGTGCTCAGTGACAGGACAAGGGTCAGTGGGTACAAACCAGAACACAGAAGGTTTCACTCAAACTTAAGGAACAACTTGACTTGAGCAGAGCACTGGAGCAGGCTGTGCAGAGAAGCTGTGGAGTCTCCTTCTCTGGAGACTTTTAAAACCTGCCTGGACATGTTCTTGTGCAACCTGCTCTAGGTGAACCTGTTTTAGCAGGGGGGTTGGACTAGATGATCTCCAGAGGGCCCTTTCAACCCCTACCATTCTGTGGTTGGGTGATATGTGTGGGGCAGGGCAGAGGGCTGCAAGGCAGGATGGGCAGAGGCAGGATCATGTCAATGCTACTTCTAGCAAGGGTAATTTCAGGGGAGAGCTGAGATGCTGATGTTTAGGGGAGGGGATTACTTGACTTGCATTATCATTTGAGCTCGCCTGCACAGGAGAAAAAATGAGCTTAGAGCTTTGGTACCTCAGGGAACTGACCAGCATAACTGTAGTTAGATAATTATACCATTAAATCTATGCTAATACTACTAGGGCTGGTCATGAATTTTTTAACAAACCAGGGTTGCACTGGAAAACAACCAGCTGATTTGGCCCCAGCTGGAACTGGGCTCAAGGACAGGCACATGGCAACTGGAAAAAACCAAATCAAATAATAATAATTACAAAAAGGAGACACACTAGGAGTCAGAGCACACACTTCTTATACTCCAGTGGTTTCAGGACATTTCTCTCTAAGTAGGATTTCCAAGTAAATGGAATTCACCCATGAATCAGGCAATCATAGTGTCACAGTACCAGTCAGGGTTGGAAGGGACCACAAGGATCATCTAGTTCCAACCCCCCTGCCATGGGCAAGGACACCCCACACTAGATCAGGCTGGCCACAGCCTCATCCAGCCTGGGCTTAAACACCTCCAGGGACCTCAAGCTGTGGATAGGATAGGATAGGATAGGATAGGATAGGATAGGATAGGATAGGATAGGGTAGGATAGGGTAGGATAGGGTAGGGTAGGGTAGGGTAGGATAGGATAGGATAGGATAGGATAGGATAGGATAGGATAGGATAGGATAGGATAGGATAGGATAGGATAGGATAGGATAGGACAGGACAGACCAGGTTGGAAGAGACCTTCGAGATCATCATGTCCAACCTATCACCCAACACCATCTAATCAACTAAACCATGGCACCAAGCACCCCATCAAGTCTCCTCCTGAACACCTCCAGTGATGATGACTCCACCACCTCCCTGGGCAGCACATTCCAGTGGGCAATCACTCTCTCTGTGTACAATTTCTTCCTAACCTCCAGCCTAAACCTCCCCTGGTGCAGCTTGAGACTGTGTCCTCTTGTGCTGGTTGCCTGGCAGAAGAGACCAACCCCCACCTGTCTACAACCTCCCTTCAGGGAGTTGTGGAGAGCAATAAGATCCCCCTCCTCTACCCAGAGTGGACACTGATCAGCCAGCTGCTAAAAAGCTCTTCCTGACCCCTTTGATTTATTTCCCCCCCAAAAAAATCTCCAAAGAATCCAATTTTTATTCCAGAGCAGATCAGAAAGCAATGTTGTGCATCCTGAAGTTTGGTAAGGCAGGAAAAACTAGTTCATTCTCTGCTCTTAGTATAAGTCACCCTCAGGGAAACACTGTTCTAGAATAAAAGCATTTTCTTACTTTGGAGTAATTACTCTTATTCCAGAATGGATTAGGCACATGAGGGAGTTAACATAGCTAGAGCAATAACTCTGCTTCTATTGCCACACTACTCAGATTCCCAGTACATTCAAGCCTTAAAGGATACAAAAGGACATGTGTAGTCTGCTTCCTTATTGAGTGTTAGCTCTGTCACACACACAGAATGGTAGAGGGATCTCTGGAAATCATCTAGCCCAACCCCCCTGTTAAAGCAGGATCGCCTTAGGTCAGTGTTGCATAGTGATGTCCTATTGACAATATTAGTTTTGCCTGGCAAAATTAGACCTGCAAAGACAGGTGAAGGATGAAGCATGACTCAGGAAAGATGCTGAGTTGCTGGAAGGTGTCCAGAGAAGGGCAAGAAAGCTGGGGAGGGGTTTGGAGCACAGCCCTGTGAGGAGAGGCTGAGGGAGCTGGGGTTGCTTAGACTGGAGAAGAGGAGGCTCAGGGCAGACCTTATTGCTCTCTACAACTACCTGAAGGGAGGTTGTAGACAGGTGGGGGTTGGTCTCTTCTCCCAGGCAAGCAGCACCAGAACAAGTGGACACAGTCTCAAGCTGTGCCAGGGGAGATTTAGGGTGGAGGTGAGGAAGAAGTTCTTCACAGAAAGAAAGATTGGCCATTGGAATGTGCTGCCCAGGGAGGTGGTGGAGTCACCATCACTGGAGGTGTTTAGGAGGAGACTGGATGGGGTGCTTGGTGCCACGGTTTAGTTGATTAGATGGTGTTGGGTGATAGGTTGGACTTGATGATCTCTAAGGTCTTTTCCAACCTGGGTAATTCTATTCTATTCCATTCTAGTCTAGCCTAGTCTAGTTTAGTCTATGGCTTGCTTGAGGAGTTAACATCAACTGTACTTTTGGAGCAGCACTGGTGTGCAGTGCTGGTGTGCACACATGTCAATGTATGGACACACCTGCATGCACACATACAGGGAGCCTTTATACATTCATGCTTCTTCCCTGTCCCTGGCCTGATCCTTCGCTGATTCTGAGATGGGCAGTACAGAAATTAGGAGGCCTTTCATCACAGGTATGGCAGAAATAAGGAGGGGATATGAGGTGTGCATGGTGTCAACACATTAGGTTACATGACATACACCTATCATTTTTCTCCCAATGTTTCTCACTAGAAGTAGCTCTGGAGACATCACAATAATGACTATTGGCAGGATTTGTGTGGGTGAGGTGCTGAGAGCCAAATGAGCCTAAAGTCTGGGTTGCCATTTGAATCTCCCACACAGAGTGGCCTCTTCAGCACTGAGATGAGGTCAACAGATGGAGGAGGATGGAAAGGAAGGGAATTCCATATCAGTGTTGATGAGCTCATCCCATTTCTTTGCACAGAGAGTATTTCCACATCTTCCAAGCTGGGTGAAAATGCCTCTTGTTCTTAAAGGCAACCCATCAGCAGGAGCATAATTCATGCAGAGGATTGTCCAGGGGTCTAGAAGGCTTTGTGAAGCTCCCTATGGCATTGTCACATTAGAATCATAGAATCAATAAGGTTGGAAAAGACCTCAAAGCAACCCCAGCTCCCTCAGCCTCTCCTCACAGGGCTGTGCTCCAAACCCCTCCCCAGCTTTGTTGCCCTTCTCTGGACACCTTCCAGCAACTCAACATCTTTCCTAAACTGAGGGGCCCAGAACTGGACACAGGACTCAAGGTGTGGCCTAACCAGTGCTGAGTACAGGGCACAATGACTTCCCTGCTCCTGCTGGCCACACTGTTCCTGATGCAGGCCAGGATGCCATTGGCCTTCTTGGCCACCTGGGCACATCGCTGGCTCATGTTCAGCCTACTATCAACCAGTACCCCCCAGGTCCCTTTCTGCTTGGCTCCTCTCCAGCCACTCTGACCCCAGCCTGTAGCACTGCACTTGTCTGTGCTTGGTCCCCACTGGCTCCCTGGGTTAGTGCTTGGATGTGAGTTTGAGCATGCCAGCAGTTTTCTGGATTTGCAGCTGCAAAGTCACAGAGTCACAGAATGGTAGGGTGTGGAAGGAACTTGTGGAGATCATCTAGTCCAACACTCTTGCCAAAGCAGGATCACCTAGAGTAAATCATCCAGGAATAGGTGCTCAGGCATTTGAAAGTCTCCAGAGAAGGAAATCTCACAACCTCTGTGAGCAGCCCACTCCAGTACTCCAGCAGCCTTATGGGGAAGACAGTTTGCCTGATGTTTAAATGAAACCTCCTATGTTCTAGTTTGTGAATGTTGCACCTTCTCCTGGGCACCACTGAAAAGAGCCTGGCCAAGTCCTGTATGAGAGACCTATACTTGAAGGTCAGAGAGACAATTTCTCTTCATGCTGACCTGGGTATCAGCTCTGATGGTATGCCTTGGTCTTTAAATAAGAGGCAGCCATGAATCCCTGTGGATTCTGCACATTAGCTGCAGATTGAGCCTGAGCATGCAAAGAGATCTCACAAATGCAGCAGAAGCTTTTGATCACCTTCTGCTAGAACAGAATCTGCTGTGGGCTGTGGGTTAAGGACGCACATGAGGATGGATGATGGTCTTTGTTGATATGCCCTCAGCTATTAGTTTGTCCAGTTGTCTTGTGCACGTGGTTACACCTGACTGTCAACTACCAACATGAGTCTTGCTCATCCAGGTAGCTGAGTCTGGGCAGTCTGGGAAGTCTGGGGATTCTGGGAAATCTGAATCCATTGAGGAGAGAGCAGAAATTATCAAAGCAAAGAAGTATATCATATAATCATTAAGGAAGAAGACGCCAAGGTGGGAGCAGGTGTTGATCTGTTAGAGGGCAGAAGGGCTCTACAGAGGGACCTGGACAGGCTAGACAGATGGGCAGAGTCCAACATGATGGCATTCAACAAGTCTAAGTTCTGGGTGCTGCACTTTGGCCACAATAACCCCATGCAGTGCTGCAGGCTGGGGTCAGAGTGGCTGGAGAGCAGCCAGGCAGAAAGGGACATGGGGGTACTGGTTGACAGTAGGCTGAACATGAGCCAGCAGTGTGCCTAGGTGGCCAAGAAGGCCCCTCACTTTAGGAAAGATGTTGAGTTGCTGGAATGTGTCCAGAGAAGGGCAACAAAGCTGGAGAGAGGCCTTGAGCACAGCCCTGTGAGGAGAGGCTGAGGGAGCTGGGGTTGCTTAGCCTGGAGAAGAGAAGGCTCAGGGTGCAGTTTGCCTTGCAACATGGTTTTCTTAAGCCTTATCCTCCTCCTCCTCGAGATGGACAGCCTCCACCACTCCAATGTACTCCTGCTCAGGTTTCTGCTTGGGGAATAGTTTGGACATCACTGATTCAGTGCATTTAACGTTTCTCACTTTCTTTCTGGGAGCCTCCTGAGCGCTGCTCAGGACAAGGTGATTACAGCTGTGCTGAGTGGCATGGCTGGGGGAAAAAAAAAAACCCACACAATAAAAAAAGAGCTGAATGCAGTTTCCATGCCAATCAGTATTGATGAAGTAAGTGCCCATGGGGAAAGCCAGGACTTGCATAGGACATTAGGCTGCAAATTTAAGGGTCTCTAGAAGAACAAAGGACTCTTGCTGATTGGTATATTGTGCCACCCTAGCAAATGGGAAGGTCACTGTGCCAGGCTTTTTCTTAGAGGCCTCTCAACCTTTAAGCTGTCATTTTTGAGTGCTTGTAATGCACAGCCAGTTAAGTAATTTTTGCAACATGAAACTCTCTTTCCAGCCTGAAATAGAGCATCACAAGGTGATGCTTGGACAATGTTCTGGGTCCTCAATTTCAGAAGGATATTGAGACTCTTGAATGTGTCCAGAGAATGGCAATGAGGTTGGGGAGAGGTCTTGAGCACAAGCCCTATGAGGAGAGGCTGAGGGAGATGGGGTTGCTTAGCCTGGAGAAGAGGAGGCTCAGGGGAGACCTCATTGCTGTCGACAACTACCTGAAAAAAGGCTGTAGCCAGGTCAGGGTTGGTCTCTTCTCCCAGGCAAGCAGCACCAGAACAAGAGGACACAGTCTCAAGCTGCACCAGGGGAGGTTTAGGCTGGATGCTAGGAAGAAGTTCTTCCCAGAAGGAGAGATTGGCCATTGGGATGGGCTGCCCAGGGAGGTGGTGGAATCACCATCACTGGAGGCATTTAAGAAGAGGCTGGGTGAGTCCATGCCATGGTTTAGTTGATTAGATGGTGTTGGGTGACAGGTTGGACTTGATGATCTTGGAGGTCTTTTCCAACCTGGTTAATTCTGTGTTTCTGTAAGTCCTGTCCAGCCAATCAATGTTGCAGAGATGCAGCACTGCATGTTGCAGCGGGCAGCAGTGCCCTGCCTGGCATTTGCCTCCTTCCCCGCCTGGATGTATGGACTCTGCCCCCCTGCGTCTGGTGCCAGGAGCAGAGCCAGCCTTGGGGCGCACACAACTGTCGGCAATTGTGTGTCTGCAGGACAAGCCCATACTGTGTGAGCCAGGTTTCAGCCTGTGCAGGCAGCGCTATTTGACCCTGCCGCGGACCATTCATCCCCCTCGCACAAAAGAAACTCTTGTTTGATTCGACGGCGCTGAAAGATGTGGAGCGGAGAGGAGCTCAGAAACAGAAGCCACTTTCTCATATAGCCAAGGAGCTGGGTGACAACTGCCCTCTGTTCTCCACCCCCCTCCCCCCACACACAGCTTCCCTCCACCTCCCAAAGGCAACAGACAAAGGACATGTCATGATCTGCTCTTGGAAAGAGGAGGGCTTGACATGGCTGTCAGGGGAGCGGCAGTGGAAAGCAGAGCCCTCCGCATCCTCCTCGATGCAAGATTAGTATTCGCTGTTAGGAGTGGCAGCACAGAGAGATCTGCCGTGGTCAGTGTGTGTTGGGTGGCAGCAGTTCTGGGCTCCTCAGTTTAAGAAGTATATTGAGGCACTCAAATGTGTCCAGGGAAGGGCAACGAGGCTGGGGAGAGGCCTTGAGCACAGCCCTGTGAGGAGAGGCTGAGGGAGCTGGGGTTGTTTAGCCTGGAGAAGAGGAGGCTCAGGGGAGACCTTATTGCTGTCTACAACTCCCTGAAGGGAGGTTGTAGCCAGGTAGGGGTTGGTCTCTTCTCCCAGGCAACCAACACCAGAACAAGAGGACACAGTCTCAAACTACACCAGGGGAAGTTTAGGCTTGAAGTGAGGAGAAAGTTCGTCCCAGAAAGATTGATTTGCCATTGGAATGTGCTGCCCAGGCAGGTGGTGGAGTCACCATCCCTGGAGGTGTTCAAAAGCAGATTGACTGTGGCACTTGAAGCCATGGTTTAGTTAGTCATGAGGTGTTGGGTGACAGGTTGGACTTGATGATCCCTGAGATCTTTTCCAACCTCATTGATTCTATGGTTCTATGACCTCCTCAGCAAGATCAGGGGCACTGTGACAGCCTTTTCAAAAGCATCTCCTGCATCAGCTCAGTATAATGGCACAGATGATCCAGCCTGGGCTTTCAACAGATAGCTCACTCAAGATGTAGCTTCCTATAAAAGCAGTTTCTTACCTTTATGAAAAAGCCTTATTGAATTTATCAGAGTTGAGACTGACAGGATGGCATAGACATTATTCTTAAAGCTGACATTTTAATAGGGATTGACTTTCCCTTTTTTAAGCCATCCTATAGAAATCAGCCATCAGGATCTAAATCTCTGCTTGACATTAGAGGACAGCTCATAACTCAGTCGAAAGATAAAGTCACATTTTCCCTCTGCAAAACTTTACCAGAGGGGTGAGGTGCTGGTGTGCCATCCCCCAGGTGCACATGGAGCCCTCCCACCCAAAAGGCTCAACAGTTAAGGGAGACCAGAAAGGCTGGCTGCTCTGATTTTGTATCTTCAGGTTACTCACCTGCTGCTGCTAGGGCTAGGGAAAATTCAATCTGCTTTTGTCACCTGAGCTGGGGTTTCTTTAAACTTCTCCATCAGTACAACACTCCTTCTCACCTCTCTGCTCCCATCCTATTCTCCCCCCATCACTTGGGAACATTCCCTCTTACAACACTCCTTCTCACCTCTCTGCTCCCATCCTATTCTTCCCCCCATCACCTGGGAACATTCCCCCTTACAACACTCCTTCTCACCTCTCTGCTCCCATCCTACTCTCCCCCCATCACCTGGGAACATTCCCCCTTACAACACTCCTTCTCACCTCTCTGCTCCCATCCTACTCTCCCCCCATCACCTGGGAACATTCCCCCTTACAACACTCCTTCTCACCTCTCTGCTCCCATCCTACTCTCCCCCCATCACCTGGGAACATTCCCCCTTACAACACTCCTTCTCACCTCTCTGCTCCCATCCTATTCTTCCCCCCATCACCTGGGAACATTCCCTCTTACAACACTCCTTCTCACCTCTCTGCTCCCATCCTATTCTTCCCCCCATCACCTGGGAACATTCCCTCTTACAACACTCCTTCTCACCTCTCTGCTCCCATCCTACTCTCCCCCCATCACCTGGGAACATTCCCTCTTACAACACTCCTTCTCACCTCTCTGCTCCCATCCTATTCTCCCCCCATCACCTGGGAACATTCCCCCTTACAACACTCCTTCTCACCTCTCTGCTCCCATCCTATTCTCCCCCCATCACCTGGGAACATTCCCTCTTCCTGGGGTGAGACCAAAGCTTGAGACTTCCTTCTGTTCTGCATTTCTTTGGCTGGTGGGCAGGATCAATCTTGTTTTGTAGGAGCTGGGGAAAGGCAGTCAGTGTCTCCAGCTTGTCATGTGTAGACCCCATCCCAAGGCTACAAGGCATATGCAGAGGCAGGCAATAGCTTGTCCCACACAGGAGTGTGATTGATGGTTAAAGGACTTGAGCATCACTCTTAAGAAGAAAGGTTGAGGGATTTAGGACTTTTTAGCCTAGAGAAGAGAAGACTGAGAGGGGATCTTATCAATGCTTATAAATATATAAAGGGTGGGTGTCAGGAGGATGGGGCCAGTATTTTTTCAGTGGTGCACAGTTACAGGACAAGAGGCAATGGATAGGATAGGATAGGATAGGATAGGATAGGATAGGATAGGATAGGATAGGATAGGATAGGATAGGATAGGATAGGATAGGATAGGATAGGTGGAATGGAATGGAATGGAATGGAATGGAATGGAATGGAATGGAATAGAATAGAATAGAATAGAATAGAATAGAATAGAATAGAATAGAATAGAATAGAATAGAATAGAATAGAATAGAATAGAATAGAATTAACCAGGTTGGAAGAAACTGTTCAGATCATAGAGTCCAACCTATCACCCAACACCATCTAATCAACTAAACCATGGCACCAAGCATCCCATCCAGTCTCTTCCTAAACACCTCCAGTGATGGTGACTCCACCACCTCCCTGGGCAGCACATTCCAATGGCCAATCTCTCTCTCTATGAAGAACTTCTTCCTAACATTCAGCCTAAACCTCCCCTGGCACAGCTTGAGACTGTGTCCTCTTGTTCTGGTGCCGGCTGCCTGGGAGAAGAGACCAACCCCCAATAATGGGCACAAACTTGAGCATAGGATGTTCCATCTAGACATGAGAAAGTCCTTGTTTGCTTCGAGGGTGGTGGAGCAGTGGAACAGGCTGCCCAGAGAGGTGGTGCAGTCTTCATCTCTATGGTCATTCAAAGCCTGCCTGAACATGTTTCTGTGCAAGCTGCTCTAGGTGAACCTGCTCTGGCAGGGGAGTTGGACTGGATGGTCTCCAGAGGTCAGTTCCAACCCCTACCATTCTGTGATGCCTCTGCCATACACACAGCAGTCCTTACACACACTCAATAGCTGGAAGAAAATTCCCAGAGGTGTTTTGTTTTGCAAGCTCGCAGCTCCTCTGCAGTGATGGTGTCTCATGGATGGCTAGGAAGGAGACAGAGGGCTCTGGGAGCACTGAGCTGAAGCCTTCTTGGAGGCTGCAAGCCCAGACCTTGCAGCAGCTCCTTGCTGTACCTTTGCAGTTGCGCTGCCAAGAGCCACCTCCCAGCTGAAGAATAACAGATGCATTTACCACTCATCAATCTGTCTCTGTCTGGGTCCTTGCACGGCCCCCATCATCATCCTATTCAAGAGTCTGCAAAGTATTTAAAAATAGCATTAACACCAACAATCTCTCTTTCTTTCCTCCCCAGCTTGTAGCAGAAATAGCTTGATTAGTGCACAGCTCTGCTGCTTCAAGGGGGAGAGAAATGAAACTGCAGAGCTTGCAGAGCGGCTTTTCAGCTTCCTTCAAGCAGCAACTGCCGGCTGCTTGGCTGAAGCACAGACTCTTCAAAGGCTGGCAGGTTTTAGATCAAGGACTGTTTGTTCTGTCACACATCTTTCAAGGCAGATTTAAAATGAGGAGAGAGACACTGCTGCAGCTTTGGACCTTGGGAGAGAGGCACCTGCCCCTCCTTGCCCCCCTTTTTCCACCTCCTGCCATCACTCCTTCAACGTGTCCAGAAAAATGGACAGAGACTGAGTTGTGAAGGGGGTCTGTCCTAGGCACAGGGGATAGGATAGGATAGGATAGGATAGGATAGGATAGGATAGGATAGGATAGGATAGGATAGGATAGGATAGAATAGAATAGAATAGAATAGAATAGAATAGAATAGAATAGAATAGAATAGAATAGAATAGAATAGAATAGAATAGAATAGAATAGAATAGAATAGAATTAACCAGGTTGGAAAAGACCTTTGAGGTCATCTACTCCAACCTATCACCCAACACCATTTAATCAACTAAACCATGGCACCAAGCACCCCATCCAGTCTCTTCCTAAACACCTCCACTGAGGATGACTCCACCACTTCCCTGGGCAGCACATTCCAATGGGCAATCTCTATTAAGAACTTCTTCCTAATATCCAGCCTAAACTTCCCCTGGCTCAGCTTGAGACTGTGTCCTCTTGTTCTGGTGCTGGTTGCCTGAGAGAAGAGACCAATGCCCACCTGACTACAACCTCCCTTCAGGTAGTTGGAGAGAGCAATAAGGTCTCCCCTGAGCCTCCTCTTCTCCAGACTAAGCAACCCCAGCTCCCTCAGCCTCTCCTCACAGGGCTGTGCTCCAAACCCCTCCCCTGCTTTGTTGCCCTTCTCTGGACATGTTCCAGGAAGTCAACATCCTTCCTAAACTGAGGAGCCTGAAGGGAGGTTGTCATGAGGTGGGTGTGGGTCTCTTCTCCCAGGTAACTAGCGATAGAACAAAAGGGAATGGCCTCTGGCTGAATCACAGGAGGTTTAGACTGGACATTAGGAGGTTTTTTTTCTTCACTGAAGGGGTTGTCAGGCATTGAAACAGGCTGCTTGGGGAGGTAGTAGAGTCACCACCCCTGGGTATGCTTAAAAGCCATGTAGGTGTTGATATGGCTCAGTGGTGGACTTGGTAGACTAGGGTTAATTGTTGGACTCTATGATCTTGAAGGTCTTTCCCAACCTAAATGACTCCATGATTCTATGACTCTACACTATCAGGGTCCCTGATGCCATGTAGCAAAATCCCTTGGCAAAAGGAAGGGTGGGAAGTGTGAAAAACTCACTCATCCAGTCCCAGAAGGTGCCTCAGACACTCATGGTGCCACACCACTCAGTCCAGCTGGAGGAAGACCTCGGGAGGCTCACAGTGCTGAGGCACTCCTTTGCAGCACGAGTCAGGGAGTGTTTTCCACAGCATTTCTCCTGCTGTGCATCACTGCTGTGAGGCTCAGGGATGTGGATCTGCCTCCAGGCTGACACAGCATCAGGTCCCTTAGGGCACAGCAGTGAAAAAGCAAGTAAAGCAAACTTCAGGAATAGATGGTGTATAGATTGGTGACAGTAAGCTACCCTCTCCAGCAGCATCTCTTCCAGGATCTCACTTGGGAAGGAGCTTAGCTTTGTGATGACCTCATGATGGAGATTCCACTGAGTTTTTCACATCATGTTGTGCTTTCTCTGGAGGAAGTGTGGGCAGAGAGGGGCAGATGACATAGCAAGGCACAGTGTGCCAGGGAGAGCTGCCACCCAAGACACTGGAGTAGAGGTTACTGCATATGTCTGGGCTGGACACAGCCATGGTGGCAGTGGAAGGAGGTAGGACTTACACTGCCATGTAGCTGGGAACACAAACTGCCCCAGACAGTGCTTTCAGGACAGATAAGGAAGACTGTGATGCACTGGATACCCCTCTGTCCCCTCCAACAAATCTACTCTGGCTGCTCTAGCATGGGCCCTCATTCCTGGACCTGAATCTTGGTTCAAAAGTCTACAGCTTCTGCAGGGAGGCAGCTCAGACCAGGTGGGGAGAGCATTTTCCTTCAGTGTTGACACTCAGACCCTCCAGTCCAGCCACAGGGTGCACTGACCAAACAGTGGCTGTGAGCAGCAGTGAAACCATCATGTCAGAGGTTGCAGAGATACAAAGGGAAATCATGGAGTATAAGACAGCAAAAGCTGAATGGTTAGGGCTTCTAGAGTTGCCAGAAGCCTTTGCACTCAAGAGTGATCCCAGGAGTGAAAATCCTTCTTAAACAACCTCTTCTAGAGAGGTCCCAGGGTTAAGGTGTTCACCCAAGAGTCATCTTCAACTCACTGACCACACAAGATGTCTGTGATAACGAGTCAGTTATCTCCTCTTCAAGTCCCTTCCCCAAACACAGAAGGACAAAGTCTCTGTCCTGTCCCAGGGGATGCTGAGAGACTCAATGCCTAGCAGGAGCAGGGAGTCAATTCCTTCCATGCAGATCTGCCTAAAATCAAGGCTGTTAGCTAATTCTTGCAGCACAGTAAATGCTTCTGCCAGTAGAGCAGGAGTAATTCAGACTTCTGCCGTGCCATCTGCAGGGAAGCGTCTCGCCATTTCCTGACACCCACGTGCTGGCTTTCAGCCCTGAGCATACAGCACTCCTCTGGGCCCACCATACAACCTGGGGACTTCATGCCTCCAGCACTGAGGACAGTTGGGTGGGTGGGTGGGTAGGTAGGTGGATGGATGGATGGATGGATGGATGGATGGATGGATGGATGGATGGATGACTTCCTCCCAGTGAGGGCAGCCTGGGATGCCAGGGAAGGATAGTGCCAGCCTTCACACATTTGGTGAAAGACAGCAGTGATTCATGGCCTGCCCTGGCCAAGGGAGGGGTGTGTGAGGACGCAGGCAGTGAGTCTACATAGCTGTGAGCACAGCAGCAGTGAGCGTGGCAGCAAGTGCTGCCAGGCACTGAACACGTCCAGCTCAGAGCACCCCTTTGGCAGAGGGAGAAGCAGGTGAGCGAAGTCACTGGCACACACAAGCCTGCTGCTTTGCCTGTATTGGGTTCACCTCTGTGTTGTACTTCTGTAAGTGTCATTTGGGCTGTAAAATGTCACTTGATGTCTTTCTTTCCAAGGTGTTTTCAGCAACGTCTGCTCCAGAAACGTGGCTGAGACCTGCCAGCAAACCTGAGAAGACAGACTTCCCTTGTTCTTCTCCAACAGCATTTTCCAGCCAACAATCTCAAAAGCATTTTGCTCTGCCCAGTGTATCCCACAGCAGGAGCTTTGTTACCTGAAGCCAATCTTGATCAACAAGTCCACACCTGAGCCTGGGACTGCGCTACCTTCTGTGCCTCATGGTTTGCCGAAAGCTATAGCAACCTCTTCTGGAGGAACTCCCTAGGATATGGCAGTCACAGCTACAAGAAAGACATTGAGTTGCTGGAGTGTATCCAGAGAAGGACAAAAAGCTGGTGGAGGAGCAGCCAAGGGAACTGGGCTTCTTTAATCTGGAGAAAAGGAGTCTGAGGGGAGACCTTCTCACTGTCTACAGCTCCCTGAAAGGAGATTGTAGAGAGGCGTGGGACCGCCTCTTCTGCCAAGTAACTAGCAATAGGACAAGAGGAAATGGCCTCAAGTTGTGCCAGGGGATGTTTAGGTTGGATATTAAGGAAAATTTCATCACTGCAAGAGTGGTCAGGCATTGAAACAGGCTGCCCCAGGGTGTGGTGGAGTCACTGTCCCTGGAGGTGTTTAAAAACATGTAGACACGGCACTTTGGGACCTGGTGTAGTGGGCATGGTGGTGTTGGGTTGATGGTTGGATCTTTGATGTCTTTCCCAGCCTTAATGATTCTAGGAGAGTAAGCAGGGATTGGAAGTGTGCTGCTCATTCCTGTGCAAGAAGGTGGCTGCAAAGAAGTCTCTTAGAGTAGGGCTGAGGTGTGACAGCCCTCACTTCTCCTTCTAGCCTGTGTGCATTTAGCCCCAGGTGAAAGGTTGAAGAGTCGCTTCATACAGACCACTTCAAGCAGTGTGGTGACTTTATGGCTGGGAGATGCAGTTCATAAGGGAGACAGTCAGGGATAAAACAAAGCAGGACTGTCTTCTCCCACATAATCTGCTGCTGGGTGGAGGCTGAGAGATAAAGCATTGGCTGTGGCTACTCATGTGGCCAAAGAAATCATCCAGGGGTCAATGCAGAAGGAAGTGGTTGCACTAATGTTCCTTGCCCATCTCACAGCTAGAAGGGAAACTGAGGTACACATCAGCCATTCGAGCCATCAGGCAGTGAGTGGGGAAATCTTGTCGATACTGATCAACATCTTAAGGGTGTAGGTCATGAGGATGGGGCTGGGCTCTTTTCAGTGGTGCCCAGCAATAGGGCAAGGGGCAGCAGGCGCAAATCACAGCAAGGGAGGTTTCACTTGAACTTAAGGGAGCACTTGTTTACTTTGAGGATGCCAGAGCACTGGACCAGGCTACCCAGAGAGATTGTGGCGTCTCCTTCTCTGGAGACTTTCAAAACCGGCTTGGGCACGTTTATCTGTGATTTACTATAGGTGATGCTGCTCTAGCAGGGGGGTTGGACTAGATCATCTACAGAGGTCGCTTCCAACCCCTACCATTCCGTGATTCTGTGAAACCAAAACCCAGAAGCACCGTACCCCCCGACTTGGGTCAAACCCTCACGGTCTCTACCCGTGGCAGGTGGCTCCTCCTTGGAGTAGCCTCCATGGGGTACGAGAAATCAAACCAGTACCCACTTACCAACTAAACGCCCCCCGAGACAGACAAAACGAATCCCAGCCCCTCCTGGGGACGGGCAAACCTCCCTTTCCAAGGGAAAGAAAGGAAAGCCCAGCCGAGCGGCTCGGCGCTCCCGGTGTTCGGGGCGGCGGGAGCAGCTGGGCGGCGGTGCGGGGCCGGGCTCCGCTCCCCTTCGCTACCCCCCGTTCCCCACCCTCCGCTTTGCTTCTCGCCGGCTCCGCTCTCGCCCGTTCGCGGCTTTAAGGTAGCCCCGCGGGATGCGCGGCGCGCAGGAGCCGGCCCTCGGCGCTCCCCCCCACCCCCGGCACAAGGGTGGCCTTAAATCGGCTCCGCGCCGCGCGTAACCGCATCGCCGGCGCTGTCTGAAGGCGGCCGCCTCCATCCGCCGGTAGTACGAACGGGCCGGTCCCGGGGCCGGTCCCGGTCCCAGTCCCAGCGCGGCTGTGAGGACACACCTTCGCCTGATGCTCCCCCAGCAGCCCCCGGTGCAGTGCAGCCCTGTGGTCGGTGCCCCAGCATCTCCGCCCTGACCGGCGCATCTCGCCAGGTAAGCGGGATTCCCCCCCGTGCTGGGGTGCCGGGGTTTAGGTTTGGTCGATTTGTTTTCTGGGGGGTGGGGAGAGCGTCGGGGATGAAGGGGTGACCTTGTGGACCCCCGAGGTGCCCAGTGCTGGGCTCTGGAAGGGGTACCCTGCCCGGCGACCATCAGCCGACTACCCCAAACTTCATCTGTGCTCAGTGCCCCGGCGATTCCCGGGGAGCCCGTGTCCTTGAACCCCAAGAGCCCCCGTAACCCGACCCGGGGATCTTCCAGAGGTGCAACATCCCACTCCCAGACTGGAATTTTCCAGCTGTGGGGAAATATCCCCTGGTGTCTGTCCACCCCAACGCTGCCACGATCTCCAGCCGGGTTACCAAAACTCAGGTCCCGGGAACCCCCAAAACGTTTCATAGTGCCTTTTGGTGACAGATCCTGGGAAGCCGGAGCACGGGGGGGGGGTGACGGGATTTGTGTGCAGGCACACGCAGCCCCGGTGGGAGCCAACACCGAGCAGGCATCCCCGTGAGGAGCTCCGCAGAGGTGCATCTGGGGAAGGTCTCAACCCGTTTTGACTCTTGCCTTGTCTGAGGGATGCACTTGCTGGTTTTTTTCTGGAGCAGAGTTTAGGGCAGATGCTCCTAGGTGAGTTGGGAAGTACTTTTATTCGTTGTCCTGTTGCCACTCACCCATCCAGCCCGGGGCCAGGACAGGAGGAGAAGTAGGCTCAGCAGCTAGTGCTGTGAGAGGAATAATGCAGATCCCACCTCCCCTTCCCGGTCCAGGTGCTGCAAATGTGGAGAGAATCCCAGAATAGTAAGGATTGGAAGAGACCTCTGGAGATCATCTAGTGTGACCCTCCTGATAAGACAGCCAGAGAAGCAGCTGGTTCCTCAATAACTCCCCAGGAATACCTGCCAAGGGCAGTTTCTGTGCACACTTGGGAGAAAGGCTGTCTGGATCAGGGGGGCAGCACTAAGCATCCCTTAGCAGAGTAGTAATGGCAAGCAATAAATACCCAGCTGGCAACTTCAAGCCTGCACAGCTCAGAGAGTGAACCTACCAGAGGTTCGGCTTCTGCAGGTGCTTTCAGCTCCTTTCCTGGATCCAGACAAGGCCTCCTTGTGGAAAGCATGAACACAGAGAGCATAGCAGAGAAAAAGTGGCTTCACATGTGAGTCTGAGTGCCCACCTTTGGTCAGGCTCAAACTTCACCTGGTGCAAAAGGGGAAAAAAGATGGTGAGCTTTGTGCTGTGCTTCCCTGGGCTGCCAAACAGCCTCAGGTAGGGCAAGGAGCAGGGACCACAGAGCAGGCTGGGAGATGGGTACACAAAACCAAGCGGGATGGGATGCTCACAGAAGGGAGGCCACCATTGCTCCAAAATGAGACACCTTGGTAGATGATGGGGAGATCAGTCTCAGGTTCATAGAGAAGGTTACAAGGCAGGAAGGGTCCACTGGCAGAGCTGTGTGTGACAGACTGCGGCACATCTGCTTGCAGCTGTGCATGCTGCCAATCCCCTTCTCTCCATGCCTTGAAGCAGGATGCAGGGGCCAGGATCACTTTCAGTCGATGCCTGCTCCATGGCTTCCTGGAAGCTATCAGTTAGTGGGCACACCTGGGGCACTGGTGGCTGAGGTCTGGCTGTGCTGGGGCAGTGCAAGGCCAGGAGGCTGGTGGCAGTGGCTCCTCACTTCCCTCCTTCCCTGGACCAACTTCATTATCTGCTTTCAAAGCACTTCAGGCTGTGCTGAGTTAAGGCTCCGCAGGGCAGATGATGTACAGAGGTAGATGCTGAGCAGCTGACACGTCGTGCCGGGTGCTTGGGGAACTGGGTGAGCTCAAATTAAAGCTTGTGGCTTCCTTGACATTTTCAGTGTAGCAGTAATAATAATAACAATAATTACAATGATTGATAAACCATTTAGGCAACCTTGTAATCCCAAAGCAACGCAGCCAGCTGACAGATCGGGGCTGAGATGTGGACACCTTTGCAGCAAAGGGCTTCAGCCTGACTCACAAGACGCTCACCAGACACTCAGCATTTGGGCTGAGAATACTTGCTCCTGTGGCAGAGCTTTTTAACCAGAGAGGTTCCCACACCTTGGGGCTTTGTTGCGGTGTCATTTGGGAAGGCTGTTGCCTAGGGAGCTGCACAAAGCTGTGCAGCAGCTAAATGTATGCGACACAGAATAGACTTCCAAATTGTATAGCCCTTAAATTCACATTCTTTAGCTTGCTTGCTTTCATTCATGTGATTTGAGAAGCTCTTTCTGAACAGTGTTTGTGTCCTCTAATGGTATCTTCTATGCAAGGTGTCCAAGATGGTACTTGACAGATGAATGCTGCGTCTCCTGTGTACCCAGCATCCTTTCTTCTTGCCTGTGAAGCACCAGTAGAGGTGCTTTCTGGCAGGGAACCTACCTCTGCTTCAGCAGCAGGCCAGGAGATGACCTTAGTGTCTGAGAGCAAAGTCATACCTAGCAGGCAGCTTGCTGGCAGGAGCCTGAGTGGATTCTCTCTAGCCATACCCCCAGATGTTTTTCCTCCCTTCTTCACCATAAGAATCACCTGCTAGGGGCACTGCCTTGCACACTCTCCTGGTCTTCATTGCCTCTCTCCCCTGGGGTGCTGATTCTGCAAGCACAGCCACCCAGCTTCCCACCAGTGCCTTGGGAGGCAACATTACTGCCCTGGCTGTGAGGACCCACCTCATTCACCTCCCAGAGCATTTTTCCAAGGCCTCTTCTTCCTGCTCTTGAGCACTCTCAGTTGTCTCTCCTATCCCCAAAATTTGGGAGCAATAAAGAGATCTCCTGAGGTATGCTGCAAGCCTTTGTATGCATGCCTACGAGGGATGAGATATTTGATAGTCCCTAACGATGCCCTTTACTGAGTATGCAAAATTGCTCTGGGAAACCTCTGCAATTATTCTGCAGGATGTACACAGGAAAGATGAGATCTGTCCCCTTCCTCCTCGCATATAATTATTCCTAATAAAAGAGGAAGCCTAAAAAGGTGGTAATAAACCAGCATGGAAGCCAGGTCCCACACACCTGCAGGGCCCTGAAGTAGTGCAGATTCCCTCTGTCCTTTTTGCTCCTGGCCTTCCTCTCTAATCACAAAGCATTATGCACGTCTGCTCTGCTTCCCATCCTGAGATCTCAAAGTACTCTGCATACGTGATTGAGAGCACTCCCTGCCCACATAGGGAGCTGTTTGTCAGAATGACTATCCCCACTTTACAAGGGAGACACTGCAGATGAGGGTGGCACAGCTGAGACATCCCCACATCATCTGTCTCCCAGGCAAGGCCGCTGCATCTCTTGAGAAGCACTTGCTGGGAAGCAGCTCAGCCTGACAGGGCTCGGACCAATACTGTAAAGAGTCTAATCAACAGAGCACATGGATGAGACCTGTGGGTACCTGTAAATTCCTCTCAGGTGTAGATGACTGCCTAGAGTCAGCCCTTTGAAAGGGCCACTGCTCAGACCCAACTTCCAGGTTGGGTTACGTGTCCAAACTGCACCCAGACCAGTAGTCAACACATTCATGAAAACTCGGTCCCTTAGCCTTCCGTGCTGTTTGAAGCTCTGCAAGCTCATAATTAAGAGCTTGAAGTCTCTTCTAGCTCACTCTCATGTGACATTAGTGCTCCCAAAGGTCTTTGCTTAAGAGCTCAAATTTATCTACTTTGCCAGCGTTCCCAAGTGTTCAATCAACTGCCTTGTTGGCTTCCTCCACTGCGCAGCGTGAGGGACTGCCTGAGATCCTTCTCCCCGAGACAAAAACGCTGCACTCTGCAAGTTCCTCAGGTTCATAAAATGTGAGCTTAGTTTCCTCAGGAGACACAGCTTCCCAGGGCTGTGGCACAGAGCTTGGATCCACAGCTCCAGTACAGGGACCTTTAGATTTCGTTTGTCGTTCATTCCCCCCTCTGAGCGGGTAATCCCACTAATGCCTGAGGCACGGAGAGAGTCATTAATACAGGGTAGTTGGCTCAAGGAGACAAATGAGGGGGGACATCGGGGTGAAAAACAAAGCCATCAACAATGTGGAAGAAGGAAAACGAATGCTTCTCTGCCTGGCTTTTCTGGGTAGAGCAACTGGGCTGCATTGTGGGCAATGTGAACGGTAGCAATTTCATGAGAAAAGTTAAGTATTTCCCCGTGCTGTGCTTAGTGGCTCATGGAACTCGCTGCTACAAGATGCTGCTGTTGCTGAGCATAGGATTCAGGGAAAGGGGAGACATTTTGATGGATAGTAGACCATTCACCACTGGACAGGACAGCTGATCTGAAATACCTCTGACTCTTCAGGATTCAACCTCTTAAAATTGTCTAGCACAGGATTTCTTATGACTTCCAAAACCCACAGCACTGATGAATGTGAGAGACAGAGGACAAAAGGAGACAGACATCTTCCAGTGAAGATCACTGGACAATCATTTCATTTCCATGCAGAAGCCAACAATAAGTGTTTTCCACACTGTGTGCTGACACCTGGCTCTCACAGGTTTGACTCTTGTCAGATGCAGCAGGTTCAGGTTAAGTTCTGGTGAGATCTGAGCTGATCCAGTGGTGCTTGCACTGATGCTTCTCCTGCTTGTGCTGTGGATTTTAACAGAATGCCAGCGTCCTGGCAACTGAGTGTGGTGCTAGTTTATGAATAATGCTGCATCACAAAGGAAAATGGTATTGTCCTATTCTTTGGATATTGCCCCTTGGCAAAGAAAGCAAGGGCATTTATTCCCAGTACAGCCAGCCTCTAGCCAAGCAAAGTGCTGGGATCACTTGGAGCTGAACAGAGTTAGCAGTCAGACAATCCCAGCTCTGGATAAAAGATTTTAGAGCAGCAGTGTTGTCTCATGCTGCAAGTTCACGGTGGGTTTGCGTGTGGGAGTGCAGGGCACATGGGAACTGCATTCTGCTAGCAAAGCAGGATTGCTCTTCAGCGAGCCTCGTGTGGGAGAACTTGGAGGGGAAAAACCAAGGCCCAAGCAGGCAGCAGCAGCTTGCTCCCAGTGAGGTGAAGCTCCTCCTGTGGCATGGCAGGGCAGCCTGGCTCCTAAAGACACTGTCTCTAAGGGCAGAGGTAGAAATGTGGTGTTAGCAAGGTCTTCTGTGTCTGACAAAAGTCTCATGGTGCCTCTTGCTTGAAATAGCACACTTCATCCTTGCCTGGCAGGAGTAGAAGCTGCTGGCTCAAATCCCCTTCATGCCCCAGTCATTAAAGTAGGGTAGTTAATATTCACCTCACTCTGATCCTTCCTCAGCCTGAAAGTATGCTAGCAAACAGCTGTAAGGGGTAATTCATCCTCCAGCTCACCTACAGCTCACAGATTTACTTTATTCTTATGGTTATGTTTATAGCTCTGAGTGAAGAAGCAGTGCTGTGCTCCATGAAAGCCCTGGCTGTGACCACAGCAATAGGACTGCCATTCACTGGGGCAAAACTGCACAGAGGGCCACCTCAGAGATGAGTGCTGGGCAAGCCTAAGTGACAGCAAAGGATCCTCTCTGCAGTGCTGGGGTGCTTTCCCCACTGGAGGTGCCCCAGCCTAGTGCATTTGTTGGGTCCTCCCGTCCACTTTCTCCTGCACACACCGTCAGCATGGTCTTAGTATCATAGTATCAGTCAGGGTTGGAAGGGACTACAAGGATCATCTAGTTCCAACCCCCCTGCCATGGGCAGGGACACCCCACACTAGATCTTAACTTTCTCCCTCCTGATACTCCATCCTCTGTGTCCCTCCCTGCCACAGCCCTTCCCCCAGCCCAGATCCACACAAAGGTGAAAAGGAAGGAGGCACCGATGACTTTCCTGTATCTGCCAGCTTCCCTCTGCACCTCTGACGTGAATGAGGCCCTTCATTTGCTCCTCTTGAGCAAACACAGATGCTTTTGTTTTATGGGCTGGTGGGACGGGATGGAATTAATAAATCAGAGCGGCAGTGCTGTGCCGCCACATTCCTGCCATTTTAAGGCAGGATCACATACAGAAAATAAGGCAGGAACAAAATAGGCAATCTCTTCAGAGAGCACTCAGATGCTCTGACTGTGCCCCCTGCTTGCTGTCCCACTTGGTCACCTGCTCCCTCACCCTTGCTGATTCCTCCTCCTCCTTTCTCCTCTTCTTTCATTCCCATTAACCTCAGCTTTCCTCCAGTACTCTCTTCTTTTGTCAGGAACCACTTTCAGTCACACTTTAGTACCTCACCCACATGCATTTTTCTTCCTTCATCTTCCTTTCATCTATGCTTCCTTTATGCCCACCCCACACTAAGGTCCATCCAAGGCTTGTCCCTTCAAGTATGAAGTTCAATGTTCAGCATGCAATCCTAAGAACAAGGAACACTTCAACTCTTACACTGTGGATCAAAATGTCTCCTTTTATACCTGCTTCCTCCACCCTGCTTCAGTTTCTCCTCATGAGAAGAATGGTACTACCTGAGAGATTCAGTGAATGACTCTGGGAATGATAATAGTGTGGCCAGCAGGAGCAGGGAGGTCATCCTGCACTTGTACTCAGCACTGGTTAGGCCACACCTTGAGTCCTGTGTCCAGTTCTGAGCTCCTCAATTTAAGAAGGACATTGAGACTCTTGAATGTGTGCAGAGAAGGGCAACGAGGCTGGGGAGAGGCCTTGAGCACAGCCCTGTGAGGAGACGCAGAGGGAGCTGGGGTTGTTTAGCCTGGAGGCTCAGGGGAGACCTTATTGCTGTCTACAACTACCTGAAGGGAGGTTGTAGCCAGGTGGGGGTTGGTCTCTTCTCCCAGGCAACCAGCACCACAACAAGAGGACACAGTGCCAGGGGAAGTTTAAGCTCAAGGTGAGGAGAAAGTTCTTCCCAGAAAGAGAATTGGCCTTTGGAATGTGCTGCCCAGGGAGGTGGTGGAATCACCATCCCTGGAGGTGTTCCAAAAGGGATTGGATGTGGCACTTGGTGCCATGGTTTAGTTAGTCATGAGCTGTTGGGTGGTAGGTTGGACTCGATGATCTCTGAGGTCTTTTCTAACCTTACTGATTCTATGACTCTATGATAATAGAACACATGAAGTATCACTGTTCTCCATTCACACGTGGTACAGAGCAGAATTAGATCCTGCCCCAGAACTGGCAGGCCCTCTTTCTCCTTGAAGGGTAACCAGAAATACTTTACCAGGCTTTGCTTAAATTAGATCATTTGAGCTGGATAGTAGCATTTTAACATCTCTACTTGGCTACCATCTGGTGGTATAGGTCTAAAAGATCTTTTTTCTCCCCTATCCTAGAATCATAGAATCAATAAGGTTGGAAAAGACCTCAGAGACCATCAAGTCCAACCTGTCACCCAACACCTCATGACTAACTAAACCATGGCTTCAAGTGTGACACCCAATCCCTTCTTGAACACCTCCAGGGATGGTGACTCCACCACCTCCCTGGGTAGCACATCCCAATGGCCAATCACTCTTTCTGGGAAGAACTTTCTCCTCACCTCAAGTCCAACCTATCACCTCATGACTACTAAACCATGGCTTCAAGTGCCACGTGTACTTACCTAACTGTAAATTGGGCTTTGAGAAGGCAATGGGAACTGTGTGGTTAGTATAAGCTACTGAGAAGGGGCTGAGACACCTTTTATTCATTGCAAGGCTTGATTTGGTTTTCTCCTCTAATGAGCTTAGGCACTTGAAAGTCATTTCCCCAGAGTGTTTATGTGTTGTTGTGCTTATCTTACCTGTGGGGCAACTGAGGCGCTGAAGCAGGTGAAACGAGTTGCTCAGATCCATACTGACTGCGGAGTGGAAGGCAGGAAAAGAACCACGAAATCTTGTTTCACAGCTGAGTGCTTTATCCTCTGGCCTCAGAGGAGGCCTGTAAAGACCTTTATCTTGTTTAGATGAGTGGATAGTCGTTCCAAGAGGACGCTGGGGCAAGGGTATCTTTCTGTACTCATACACGCCTTAATGAGTCCTGCTGCGGAGCGGCTTCAAGGCTGGATCATGCATCTTCATCACTGAGCACTGAAATCATTTTTTAATTATTAAAGCTAATATCAAATCCTCAGAAACATCCAAATCTCGCAGCAGGGGCTCAAATTAGCAAGCAAACAGAAACCAAATCCTGCTTATCCCTGTGCACCGCCACAAAGCTCACAGGCAGCATCTGCTGAACTCAAACACGAGCCTGGCTGAGCCGCATCGCAGAGCTGGGCTAGGCAGTCGGAGGCAAGCTGACAAATTCTACTGCTCCAGGGTGCACAGTAGGATTCTTTCCTCCCTCAGACATGCATGATGCTAGTTCCTCCTCTCTGTGGAACAATAGGAAAGGAGGTAAGGGCATTAACCACTCACTCCAGGTAGCAGAGGTGTCCCCTGGCAGACCTTTAGAAAGGAGAAGGGCAACAAGGCTTGAGCACAAGCCCTACGAGGAGAGGCTGAGGGAGCTGGAATTGTTTAGCCTGGAGAAGAGGAGGCTCAGGGGAGACCTTATTGCTCTCTACAACTACCTGAAGGGTGGTTGTAGCCAGGAGAGGCTTGGTCTCTTCTCTCAAGCAACCAGCACCAGAATGAGAGGACACAGTCTCAAGCTGCACCAGGTGAAGTTTAGGCTTGAGGTGAGGAGAAAGTTCTTCCCAGAGAGAGTTGTTAGCCATTGGAATGTTCTGCCCAGGGAGGTGGTGGAGTCCCCATCCCTGGAGGTGTTCAAGAGGGGACTGGACATGGCACTTGGTGCCATGGCTTAGTCATGAGGTCTGTGGTGACATGTTGGACTTGATGATCTTTGAGGTCTCTTCCAACCTTGGTGATTCTGTGAAGCTCTATCAAGTTGCAGATCTCAGCCTGGCCAGCATTTCTCCCCCACTACATTGTTTTCATTTCCCCTTAGAACTGACTCTTCCAGCCTACTCCGTTCAACCTCTTGCAGCTTCTGTTTTGTCAACAACTAGAAATGTCAAGTGCCCTCTCCAGCCCAGCCTCACGCTCTGCCTTTGCTCACTCATCTCTCCTCCACCACGGGATAGCAGCGCCTCTTGCACTGCAGCAGTGCACTGCAGCAGTGCACTGCAGCAGTGCACTGCAGCAGTGCACAGGCTTCTCCATAGCTCCTCCACTAATCCCAGCATTTCTTCCCAGTTCTGGCTAGCAACTCTCACGCTGTTTTGTGTTTTCCTCAAACTTACAGCACTTGGCAGCGTGTTTTCAAATTCTAACAGGAGCCTTCTTTACAGCAGAAGTGGTGTTTCTAATTTCTATGTTAGAAGAGGAGTCTTGGAGCATTAAGGAAGACACAAAGCTCTTAGGGAGGACACTGCTAAGCACTTTGCTAAGATCCAGTCACCAGTGCTGGCCTCTTCTCCCAGGCAACCAGCACCAGAACAGGAGGACACAGTCTCAAGCTGTGCCAGGGGAGGTTTAGGCTGGAGGTTAGGAAGAAGTACTTCACAGGAAGAGTGATTGGCCATTGGAATGTGCTGCCCAGGGAGGTGGTGGAGTCACCATCACTGGAGGTGTTTAGGAAGAGACTGGATGGGGTGCTTGGTGCCATGGTTTAGTTGATTAGATGGTGTTGGATGATAGGTTGGACTCGATGATCTCAGTGGTTTCTTCCAACCTGGTTAATTCCCTTCCCTTCCCTTCCCTTCCCTTCCCTTCCCTTCCCTTCCCTTCCCTTCCCTTCCCTTCCCTTCCCTTCCCTTCCCTTCCCTTCCCTTCCCTTCCCTTCCCTTCCCTTCCCTTCCCTTCCCTTCCCTTCCCTTCCCTTCCCTTCCCTTCCCTTCCCTTCCCTTCCCTTCCCTTCCCTTCCCTTCCCTTCCCTTCCCTTCCCTTCCCTTCCCTTCCCTTCCCTTCCCTTCCCTTCCCTTCCCCTTCCCTTCCCTTCCCTTCCCTTCCCTTCCCTTCCTTCCTTCTCTTCTCTCTTCCCTCTTCCCTCTTCCCTCTTCCCTCTTCCCTCTTCCCTCTTCCCTCTTCCCTCTTCCCTCTTCCCTCTTCCCTCTTCCCTCTTCCCTCTTCCCTCTTCTCTTCTCTTCTCTTCTCTTCTCTTCTCTTCTCTTCTCTTCTCTTCTCTTCTCTTCTCTTCTCTTCTCTTCTCTTCTCTTCTCTTCTCTTCTCTTCTCTTCTCTTCTCTTCTCTTCTCTTCTCTTCTCTATGCTATGGAAACTTTTGTGGGTATATGTAGCCTACCCCTAAGGATTCTTTAGGAAAGGATAGTTTAAAATTGCTTTTACCACTCCCAGGAGCCTTCATTCATGGCACTCCCTTCTTTTGTCACCCTCTTGAGAATAAATCCAGTGCAGTGCATGTAGTAGATCCAGACCCCCCCACTTGTGCTCCCCATCACATTAGCCACTGCAGGCTTCATCCCACCTAGCAGCCTCTTCTGGAGGTGCTGCAAAGGACCTCTGTGGCTCTCCTGTCAACACCTGCTCCCATTCAGCACTATGTAAGCTATCAACAGCAAATTTTATTCACAGTCCAGCAAGCCGAGCCACACTTGGATTGTAGCACCCTGGAAGTCAAACCAAGACCTTCATCTGTTAAACACTGGTGCATAATAGCTTCCAGGCATGATTTCTGCTCTTTTGTACTCCCTTCTGCATTGCACCTCTCAGGCAGATAAAATCTGACACTAGGTATTCCTCTCCCAACCCAAACATGAGTCCTGACCTGAGCATCAGGACAAAGACAAATGGCCTAGAAATTAGTTACAGCATCAGAAGCAGGTTTCTTCCATCTTCCTCCCCAAGAGGTTTCAGCATATTGCCCCAAATGATCTCCCTAGAAACTGTTGTTGGACTTTCAGGAGTACTTTTTTCAGAACTGATAAGGTATGGCAGCAGTTTGCACATGGTAAGCTGGGAATGCCTCACCTGAGGCTCTCTGACTTCCACAAATGCCCTTACAGAGAACTGCTTTTGGTTCCATCCTGTTGTATCTTAGAAATACCAAGGTATATGGGATCTGGGGAGGAAATGGATGGGAGCAACATTAGTAACATCATCTTAAGGCTATCCCAATTTGGATAACATCCAACATCCTTCTGCTGGGAGGGAGTTAATAAGTTGAAGGAGACTTTACTGCAAGAAGAGAGGAAAGACTGTTTACCAGTCACATACTGCACGGAATCTGGTTAAGGACAAACACTGTGAGAAGCAGCTGTAAGTGCTTTCTGGGGGGAAGGAGTTCATTGTCTAGAAAGGACAACTCAAACCTCTGCTTAAGGCATTCCTGAGCATCTAGAGATCCATTTTCTGGTTCTGCAGCTGCCACTTCTATCAGCATCACTGTCCTTGGGAGACTATGAACTGACCCAGTGCTCAGAAAGCTTTTTGATAACCAGAGGGTGCTTTCTTCCCCCCAGCACAAGGAAAGAGACAGGTTCACCCCAGAATGCACCTCTGAGAGTCACAGTTTACAGCTCATTTCTTGTTTCAAAGAGAGATTCCTCTTTGCCTGCCATGACATTTCAGGCCAACCTGATCTGCCTTTGAAGTGAGTTCAAAGGCCTCTCAAAGTTAAAAACCAAGCCAAGTTCATCTTTCCTCTCCGGATAAGTGCCTGTTCCTTGGTTATTCTGCCTAAGGTCAACAGGTCACCCATGCACATAGAAGGGAGGTAGAACGAACAGCACTCCCCAGCAGCCTTGAGTGCAGAGAAGCAGGAGCTGGGGAGAAGCATCTCCCTGTGTTTTGTTGCTGGTATCTGTGCAAAGATCACACTCAAAGCTCAAAGGAAGACAGAGCAGATAACTTGCCACCTTGGAAGGCAGCGTCAATAAGGGCAGCATCTTGTATTGCATCCAGAGCTTGAGCATCCTGAAGCGCACACATTCACAGACAGTGTAAGCTGAACTCCCTCCCAAGAGATGGTTTATAGACACCATAGGCAAGACCACTTTCAGCCCAAATTACTTAAATGTGCAATTCAGGAGCAGAGCAGAGAGCCATTTCTACACATGCAAGCCCTAAAGCAAGTCCTCCACACTCTAAGAGAGAGAGAGAGTCTGAAGTTTGCTTCTTGAGCTGTGAGCTCATCTGCCTTCAGTTCCCTCACAGTCTTCCTTGCCTTCCCAACAGACAAGCTTCTTCCATTTTACCAGAGCAAGACATGGAAAGAAAAATAACTAAACTAAAACCTGCACCTTTTATTTCTGATAGGACTGGATGCATGTAAGAAAAGGGCATTTGGCTTTTGATGCTCCTCAGCTCCATCTTTTGGCCCAGATGCATCCCCTCTGCACTTTTGCTATAAGGAAAAACTTATTTCTCTCATAGAATCAGTAAGGTTGGAAAAGACCTGAGAGATCATCAAGTCCAACCTGTCACCCAACACCTCATGACTAACTAAACCATGGCACCAAGTGCCACATCCAATCCCCTCTTGAACACCTCCAGGGATGGTGACTCCACCACCTCCCTGGGCAGCACATTCCAATGGCCAATTACTCTCTCAGTGAAGAACTTTCTCCTCACCTCCAGCCTAAACTTCCCCTGGCACAGCTTGAGACTGTGTCCTCTTGTTCTGGTGCTGGTTGCCTGGGAGAAGAGGCCAACTCCCTCCTGGCTACAACCTCCCTTCAGGTAGTTGTAGACAGCAATGAGGTCTCCCCTGAGCCTCCTCTTCTCCAGGCTAAACAACCCCAGCTCCCTCAGCCTCTCCTCACAGGGCTGTGTTCAAGCCCTCTCCCCAGCCTCGTTGCCCTTCTCTGGACACATTCAAGTATCTCAATGTCCTTCTTAAATTGAGGGGCCCAGAACTGGACACAGCACTCAAGGTGTGGCAATTGGACTTTGTGATCTTAGAGGTCTGCTCCAGCCTTTATGATTCTATGACAACCCTAGCAGGACACTAGCTGTCACTTTCCTGCCCCTTCTTTCCTTCACTCCCTCCCACCATTTTCATTTCACATGCAGAGAGCAGGAGTATAAACACTGCAGTCCTCTGACTCTGATTTTCATTCTGGTGTTTCTTTTAGTCGAGTCCCAGCTATACAAATCAGCTGTGGCATTTAAGGTACAAATCAAGCAGTGGACCATAACATCTATCTATTGCAAGAGACAATTCTCTAGGTGCCACTTTATTTCTCCATTCTCCATTTGTTTTTAAGAGTGTCTGCATGGCACTTGGGTGTTGCATAGCAAGTGGCAGGTCTAATGAGTGCTGATGATTCATTTGGAGGAAGAAATCAGAATTAGCATTTTGGACTGTCTCGACTAGTTACAGAATGAGCACATTTCACACTGCTTGGGGAGCTGCAACAGCAAAAATGTCCATCAGTGTCCACTCTGGTCTGCTCTTTCCACCTCTCATTAAATGAGGGCCTGCCTGATGTGGTGGCAACTCATCAGTGCCAGCCCGCATCCGTTCTGGGTTACTCTATGGAGTGGCCATCCATGACAAATGTTCTGCCCAAATTTGTCATAGACTCAATAAGGTTGGAAAAGACCTCAGAGATCATCCAGTCCAACCTGTCACCCAACACCTCATGACTGGGCCCCTCAGTTCTGGGCCCCTCAGTTCAGGAAGGATGCTGACTGGCTGGAACAAGTCCAGAGAAGGGCAACGAAGTTGGTGAGGGGTTTAGAACACAACCCTATGAGGAAAGACTGAGGGAGCTGGGATTGCTCAGCCTGGAGAAGAGGAGACTCAGGGGTGACCTTATCACCCTCTACAACTACCTGAAGGGAGGTTGTAGACAGGCAGAGGTTGGTCTCTTCTCCCAGGCAGCCAAGAGAACAAGAGGACACAGTCTCAGGCTGCACCAGGGGAGGCTCAGGTTGGATGTTAGGAAGAAGTTCTATGCAGAGAGAGTGATTGCCCATTGGAATGGACTGCCCAAGGAGGTGGTGGAGTCGCTGTCACTGGAGGTGTTCAGGAGGAGACTTGATGGGGTACTTGGTGCCATGGGTTAGCTGTTTGGGTGGGTTGGATTGGTTGATGGGTTGGACACGATGATCTTGAAGGTCTCTTCCAACCTGGTTTGGCTTATTCTAAATAAAGGTTTATTCTTATTCTAAATAAAGACTAGCTAAACCATGGCTCCAAGTGCCATGTCCAATCCCTCCAAGAACAGTGACTCCACCACCTCCCTGGGCAGCCCATGCCAATGTCCACTTTGGTCTTCCCTTTCCACCTCTCCTTTAACCAGGGCCTGCCTGATGTGGTGGCAACTCATCAGTGCCAGCCTGCATCCGTTCTGGGTTACTCTATGGAGTGGCCATGCATCAAAAAATGTTCTGCCCAAATTTATCATAGACTCATAGAATCAATAAGGTTGGAAAAGAGCTCAGAGATGATCAAGCCCAACCTGTCACCCAACACCTCGTGACTAACTAAACTGTGGCTTCAAGTGCCACATCCAATGCCCTCTTGAACACCTCCAGGGACGGTGACTCCACCACCTCCCCGGGCAGCCCATTCCAATGTCCACTTTGGTCTCCTCTTTTCACTTCTCTTTAACCAGGACCTGCCTGCTGTAGTGGTGTTGTGGGTTGGAAGGCAGATTCTCCCTTGCCTCCCACCAGGGCAGAAAAACAAGACTCAGACAAACAGATTGCAGAAGTGGTGGAAAGTTTAAATGGAAAAGCAGAGAATATTTTACAGAGAACCACAAGCACAGTGACAAAGGAGATCCCAAACCATACCCAGAAGCATCCCAACACTCCCCTCTCCGCACCTGAGGGTACACCCAAAACCCCCAGGGCTCTTTCTTCTCCCCCCTCCACTCTTAGGCTAATCTCAGCTGGCCAGATCTGAGGTTGCCCTTCCCTCTCTTCCTCTTGGCATTAGGCCTGGCCAGGCGTAAGAGGCCTTGAGATAACTCCCCCTCCATTACCAGATAGGGAGCATCTCCCACGGTAGCGGTGAGGGAAGAAAGAGGAAGTGTGAGACCTTGCAGATGGATTTATAGGGAGCAGGACATGATGGGAATGAAATAGGGAGCTTCCTGTGTCCACCCACTGGGCTGGACACCCGGGGCACCAAAGGTGTATCTTGTGTGGCAGCAGCAGAAGGCACCCAGCCTAAACTACCACAGGTGGCAACTCATCAGTGCCAGCCAGCATCCATGCTGGGTTACTCTATGGAGTGGCCATCCAAGAAAATTGTTCTGCCCAAATGTTTCCATTTTGTCTATTTTTGTGTAAGTCAGTCCCAGGGAACTTGCATTTTTTCATGTTTACTGTTAACAAGCCCTGTGAAAGTCTCATCTTCCCTATGGAAAAAGCAAAGGACAAATAAAGCTGGGTATAAATGGATAATAGGCCTGGGAGGAAACACTGTTTCAAAGCATTGCACCCAGGGCACAACATCTGCTGATGGAGGTAAGTCCAGATGTTTGGGATCTCCTTCCTTTGCTTCCCAGCTGCCAGTGAAGGACCACGACTATCCATCTCAATTGTCTGAAGGAGGCAGTGTAAATAAGCAGTGCAGGAGGCTGGGGAAACCTGGAGAGGAGATCACAGACTCACAGAATCATAGAATCAGCAAGGTTGGAAAAGGCCTCTGAGATCATCAAGTCCAACCTGTCACACCAACACCATGGCACCAAGTGCCATGTCCAATCCCTTTATGAACACCTCCAGGGATGGTGACTCCACCACCTCCCTGTGCAGCACATTCCAATGGCCACAACTCTTTCTGTGAAGAACTTTCTCCTCACCTCCAGCCTAAACTTCCCCTGATGCAGCTTGAGACTGTGTCCTCTTGTTCTGGTTCTGGTTGCCTAGGAGAAGAGACCAACCCCCACTTGTGAGTGTTTGTCTCTTCTACATAGCAGCAAGTGATAGGAAGAGAGCCAACAGTCTCAAGTTGTGCCAGGGGAGGCTTAGAATGGGTATTAGAAAAAAAATTCTTTACTGAAAGAGGGGTCAGGCATTGGAAGAAGCTGCCCAGGGAAGTGGTGGAGTCACCCTCCCTGAAGGTGTTCAAAAACTATCCAGACATTGCACTCATAGACATGTTTTAAGTGGGCATGGTAGTGTTGGCTTGACAGTTGAGGATCTTAAGGAGAAGGCTCAGGCAAGGATCTTGAGGAGGCTCAGGGGTGACCTTATTGCTGTCTACAACTACCTGAAGGGAGGTTGTAGACAGGTGGGGGTTGGTCTCTTCTCCCAGGAAGCCAGCACCACAAGAGGACACAGTCTTAAGCTGCACCAGGGGAGGTTTGGGCTGGATGTTAGGAAGACATTCTTCATGGAGAGTGACTTACCATTGGAATGTGCTGCCCAGGGAGGTGGTGGAGTCACCATCACTGGAGGTGTTTAGGAAGAGACTGGATGGGGTGCTTGGTGCCATGGTTTAGTTGATTAGATGGTGTTGGATGATAGGTTGGACTCAATGATCTCAAAGGTCTTTTCCAACCTGGTTAACTTCTATTCTATTCTATTCTATTCTATCCTATCCTATCCTATCCTATCCTATCCTATCCTATCCTATCCTATCCTATCCTATTCTATTCTATCCTATCCTATCCTATCCTATCCTATCCTATCCTATCCTATCCTATCCTATCCTATCCTATTTGATAGGGTTGGGTGATTGGTTGAACTTGATGATCTTGGAGGTCTCTTCCAACCTGGTTGATGCTGTGATTCTGTCTTTTCCAACCAAGGCAATGCTGTATTTCTGTGATTGTGTTATTTGCACAATGCTTTTATTGATCCCATAACTCAGCCAGCACTCCCAAATAAAAACTCCAGGGGATTGTTGCCCGTGGCATCCTCTGCCCACAATTATTTCTCTGCAGTAAGTGGTCTGGGCTCTGATTCTTCAGGGTGC